>NC_140949.1:127387042-127499542 GCF_014529385.1 Adiantum capillus-veneris
AGTCTCTCGGGGGGCACTATATTTCCTAATATTCATAGATGACTCTACTAGGAAGGTGTGGGTTTATCTCTTGAAGCAGAAAAGCGGTCTTTAGTGTCTTTTGGAACCTTAGCAATGGTAGAAAACCAATCAAGTATAAAGCTTAAAGCTTTGCGAATTGACAATCGAGGTGAATATATGTCCTATGAGTTTAAGGACTTATGTAGTAAACAAGGCACTAGAAGAGAATTGACCATGTCTCACACACCAATATGACTATCCAAGAACATTTCACTTCTATGTTGTCTACGGACACTTTACCTTAGGATTTTTGGGGGAAAGTTGTTATGATGGTTGTTTACTTGATAAACTGGTCACCTAGTATACAACTTAAGTATAAGATTTTGCAAGAGATGTGGACGGGCAAACAACATAATTATGATAGGTTACGTGTATTTGGGTGTGAGACATTCTCACATGAGCCAAAAGAGCTTGGGTAGAAGCTGGATCCCAAATCACACAAGTGCATCTTCATTGGATATGGTGTGGACGGAGAGATGGGATATCATCTAGGGTATGCAAAATCTAAGAAGGTTATATGCAGCTCACATATGATATTCAACGAGTCTAAGATGCATAGATAGCTAGTGAAAGAGATCGAATATTGCAAAGTAAGGTTTGAGGATGTTGCCTCTCCACCAGTTACGCAGAATGCTGGACGTGCTAGTGATATACCTTCCACTAGTAGACAGACAAATGTTGCTCCGAAGATAGCGGAATCTAGGAGTTAGGCACTTAGAAGATCTACTAGTTTATCTCATGCACCTGAGCATTTTCAACCAGGATTGGACTATTTGTTAGTCACTAATTGTGGTGAGCCAACTTGTTATTAGCAAGAGATTCAGATGGATGATAACGTGAAGTGGGAGCAAGCTATGCAATTTGAGTATAACTCGATCCTAGCCAACAATACTTGGAAATTGATAGAGTTACCAGAGGGTAACAAGCATTGCCTTGCAAATGGGTGTACAAGAAGAAGTACACGGTAGAAGATCACGAGCCTAAGTATAAGGGTAGATTGGTTGGATTCAAACAAAAGAAAGCCGTAGATTTCGATGAAATCTTTCCCCAATGGTTAAGATGATTGCATTGCGTCTTGTGCTTGGTCCAGTAGCCATATAGGACATGGAATTGGTCCAGATGGATGTGAAGACGGTGTTTCTTCATGGGGATCTTGAAGAAGATGTCCACATGATGCAACCAGAAGGTGTTGAGATAAAGCCTGAGAAGCCAACACATGCAGAACTGGCGTGTAGACTCAAGAAAGCTTTTTATGGACTAAAGCAAGGCTCAAGGAAGTGGTGCATCAAATTTGATAAGTACATTCAATCCCAAGGTTATGTATGGAGACAAGAGGATTATTGCTTGTATACAAGGAGATTGAATGATGGTTCCCTTATCATTCTAATCTTTTACGTGATAAGTGGCCGACTGCCTATCACTAACACTAACTTATTCTTTGGCTATATGCAAGAATAAGGAGTGGTTCAGACTACTCTCACCAAGAGCTCCACCAAAGCTATTGTCCCCTCTCCTCTTCTCCTTCCCTCTTCTTGCACACACAAGCACGAGGATTCCTCCCCACAGCCACGTAAAAGCCTTTTCCCACTACTGTAAAATTGGCAGATTGTTCTTAGTCATTGCTGCTGGCCACTCCCACAAGTTTTGAGTCGACATTCGACGGCCCATAAATAGAGCACCATGGAGTGAGCACAACAATCCTAAAGGCTTCGTAACGCTACTTTCAGTCTGAACTTTGCCTGCAACACATACCCGTCTTCAACTTTATTCAGACTAAGCTCTTTAAGTTTTAAATGATAGTTTTCAATTATACTTTTTCAATATTGCCCGGATGGATGGCGAGCCAAGGGGCATCGGTTCCTTACCCAAGTGAAAGGTGTAACGGATCGCGACCCGTGGAAGAATGCTGATTAAAACAAACACCCAGAGTTAGGGAAGCCCTAGGCTAATTGCGATCACATCACCACTCCTACATCGCCAAACCGGCCTTGGTCATCACAGGGCCCAACGCAGAGGCCCACATGTTCACTGAAATCACATACTCACTGGGCCCGCAACCGTCAACACTGAGATCAACCCCTACTCACCGGCTCACCAACTCCATCGCGGCTATCGCTCACCTTAATTGCTATAGAGCACAATACTCATGCATATAGTGGCACTTTCTTTTCTAATTTGAAAGTTTCTTATTATTTCTTTCTATCTTTTGTGACCTCTTCATGTCACCTATGTTGGCCTAAAATACATGCAACGATGGAGGAAGGTGGAGTCGCTTTGCTTAAACAGCTAACTCAAATTCTGTCAGATCAGCTCATGTAATCCCCCCCCCCCTCCCCCCCCCCCCCACCACACACACACACACACACATGTTCTGCTACTTATTACGCTGTCCTGATGCAGCGACGAGGTGGGCTACGTTCATCCATCTCAACTTGCAAAGCTGCACGAGGGAAGCACGCATGTAGATAATGCTGTTGCAGACCCATCCGTCTTTTGGTGTGGAGAGCACAAACTGGCCATCTCTACCCAAGCCCTGGTCCCTTTATACAACTCCGCAAAATCGTCATTTTTCTCATCACATCAGACCCTCCTAGGAAAATCTAAACATTCTTTTCATGGATCTGGAATTAATGAACGGTTTCAAGAGCTCCTCTCTCTCACCAGAGTTGTAGTAGTGCTGAATCCCGCATTTAAGACGGCTTGGGATGCCAGGTTTGTGATTCGAAGTGTTTTTTTTACTTTGTGTTTCTGCATTGCCGCGATTGTAAAGAACATGAAAATCAGCATGTTGGAAATGGTGGTAGCTTGCAATGTGCACTTTGCCAACAACTGATTTTGGACACTATTAGTAACGTGAGAGGCAGCAGAGAGAGAGAGAGAGAGAGAGGGAGAGAGAGAGAGAGAGAGAGAGAAGTGAATTGAAATGAAATGTTATATTAACGTCTTCAAAAGGCCATAATGACCTATGAGACTTGAAAGTTACAAAGTGGTGGATCTGATACAAAGTCAGAGTAACAAAATAACCTAACAACAGTACAAAACAAAGATATATACTATGGGGTCCTAAGTTGGTCGATGTGAGTCAAGCAAAAACTAAGCAAAAAAATGGGCGGCTTGTTGGGATAGCTGAATCACAAGAGATCTAGCATCGGTCGTTGGCGAATCTCATCAATTTCCTCCATGGTTAGTAGTTTGACTGGGCGTCGTGCATGCCTGACCAGCGTCCTCCGAATTTTCTGTCGTAGCCTCCGTCGATGCTGTGTAGTTCTTCGCAGTCTCGCGGGCGCTTGGATTTCCCCAGTTCAATCGCTCGGGCAATCACTGTGCCTCTGATGTGAGACGAGGGGGAGCTCTGTTGTGGGAGTGGCTCTTGCGGCTGTTCCTTGTCTGCTCTGAAGAAGTCTGTGATCTGTCTTTGAGACTGGCTAGCCTCGCCATTCATCAGGCTATCTCTGTGTTTGTGCAACTCGAGCAAGAACAAACCCAGACATCTTTGATCTTCGTATCCCATGACTCTTGAGAGTGGTCCAAAACCCTCTCTGAACAAGCAATGGAAGCGGCCTCGTATCTCGTAGTAGACGGGGCAGCGGCATATATAGTGTAGCTCTGTCTCAGGTTCCATGTTACGAAGGTCAGAGAGAGAGAGAGAGAGAGTCCATTGTCATCCTCGGAGGTCAGAATATAACCTATTGGACCAAAAGATGTGGCGTGTGTGGAGTTGAAAGTGAGTATGCAATGCTCGGGTGACACATGTCTATGTGTATCGTTGATCCAAGAAGCAGTTTCGGGCTTGATGTAGACAGGTTGAAGAATGTCATTTGAGCTTGGTAATTGCTTCCTCAAGGGTGTTCTCTGTGGTACACCACGGTGAGTGTAGCCCCCCAATCCTGACCTTGAGGCCAAGAGATTCTTGTAGCCGGCATTCTTGTAGGGCCGCTTGTATCTTGGTGTCAATTTTCTTATGTGTTGCTTCATGTGATTCTTTGTGCATTGCCATGATAGTTTCGGTTAGTGAGGCTTCAACTTTGTGTGCTTTTGCAAGCAGAGCTTGGCTCTCTACTTCCTTCGCATCTTCAAGCTTGCGTAAACGTTCTTTGAGTCCCTCATTCTCCTCGATGAGTTCTTGAATATGAGTCTCAAGGGTTGTGATTTGTGCTTCTTGGCGGGCGGCGGGGTTCCTTGGTGCCGTTGCCACCGCAAGAAAGCTCTTGCGTGTAATAGGAGTGCCAAAGGATGACATCAGCCACAAATGGGACTCGTGATGCCTTCGCAAAAGCTATTCCTATTGAACACACAATGATGCTTGGGAATGCTTGTAACTCTGTGTCGAAACAAGAGTGTGGTGAGATCAAAGGCTTATTTTGATTTAAATAAGTGGAATGGAAGCCTTAAGCTACGCTTTGTGTAGGCGGGGCGGTAGAGAAATGCACATTGGCAGAGGTTGAAGAAGCACTATGTGCCTTGGATGCAGGTCGGTAGGAGATGGTGAAATCACGATGTGCCTCAAACATCGTAGAGGGCCTTGCAACCACTGGTGAGCAGGTCGCGCAGGAACTAGGCAGCAAGAGTCGAGCTCGGGCATGGGCAGGGTTCGTGCATTAACGCCCCCCCACAGGCCGCCCTCACCCAAGGGAGACGTGTAGAGAAGAGAGCTTAGGGTTTCGACGGGCTGAGAGAGAGAGAGAGAGAGAGAGAGAGAGAGAGAGAGAGAGAGAGAGAGAGAGAGAGAGAGAGAGAGAGAGAGAGAGAGTAAGGTGCAGCGGAATGAATGTTTGAACTTTGCCCAAGATGAGTGCTCCGAACTGTGCTCAAGGTTCCTTTTCGTTCTTAGGGAAGGTAGAGCCTTCCGTTCTTAATGAGAGAGTGCAATGATCACAAACAAGTGAATGTGGACACTGTGCGTGAAAGTGCATGAGACTGAGAGATAGAGAGAGAAGAGAGATACGACACCAGAGACGTTGTAAAACCCTTCTCCGAAGGCCCCACTCTCGTCGGCAAGAGTGGTCTACTATTGATTGCACAAACTGGTACAAACTGAATGCATGTGACTGATGCAAGTCTAGGCTATGTCGGCAATGACGACGGAGATGGCGAAGCGGCTGAAATCTGCAAGTGTGTATCTGCTGTCCAAAAACGCTATGGGCTGAAATCTGCTGATGCCGAAAACGCTAAGGAAAACGCTGATTCTGCTGGTCTTTAGGGCTGAAAATGATGGTCTTTTAGGGCTGAAACTGCAGGTCTTCATGGCTGAAAATCACCAAGGCTGAAATCTGTAAACGCTGAGAATCTGCAAGGCTTAGAACTTTCCAAAAACGCTAGGGCTGCAGATCTTCAAAAACGCTAGAAGCTGGGGTTTGCTGAAGCTTCTGCTGGCGATGATCTTCTTGTTGGAAACGCTAGGCTGAGGCTGTGGATGGCGATGGGTATCTGATGTAGAAACGCTAGGGAAGGGGGGTTTTTTGCTTGGAGGGGAGACCACCAAGTTCTTGCTTGAGAAGTTGCCTGTTGAGCTTGGCTCTTGTTGCTTCTTCTGCCAATTAGTGCTAGTCTAGGTTTGCTTATATACAAACTTACTCGATTTGCCCTACGTACTTTCCAACAAAAGTCACTTAAAAATATTAAAGTGAAAAATGTCAAAAATAGGGAAAATAGGCCTATGCACTATAAAAATGCTACCGATGGGATTTGACTGGAATCTGATGGTCATGCTGTGTGCAACCAGAGGATATGCATCTAATCTAAGTGTCTGGACATGCACGGTTTGCGAACAGACTCACAAAAGTGCCAGATCACTTTCTATTCTAAACTAACTTGACTGAACTGAACCTTGGTCATGCTTTAGCTTGTCCACGGACAATAGGGTTGGATGTGTCATGTGACACACACACACACACACACACACACACACACACACACACACAGAGAGAGAGAGAGAGAGAGAGAGAGAGAGAGAGAGAGATGAAATGAAATGTTATATTAACGTCTTCAAAAGGCTAAGGTGACCTATGAGACTAGAAAGTTACAATGTGGTGGATCTGATACAAAGTCAGAGTAACAAGATGACAAAATAAAATACTACCGAATCCTAAACTGCTAGGTGTGAACTAAGCAGCTACCTGGGATAGCTAGATCACAAGAGATCCAACATCGGTCGTTGGCGGGTCTCATCAATCTCCTCCATGGTTTGTAGTCTGACCGGGCGTCGTGCATGTCGGGCCAAAGTGATCCGAATCCTCTGATGCAGCCTCCGTCGATGCTGTGTAGTCCTCCGTAGTCGTGGGCGTCTGGATCTCCCCAGCTCGGTCGCTCGGTCGATCAGTGTGCCTCTGGTGTGAGGCGACGAGCTCTCCTGTGGTAGTAGCTCCTCCCGGTGTCCAGTGGCAGCTCTAAAGAAGTTTGTGATTTGTCTCTGAGAATGGCTAGTCTCTCCTCTCATCAAGCTCTCTCTGTGTCAGCGCAGCTCAAGAAAAAACAAACCCAGGCATCTCTGATCCTCATACCGCATGACTCTGGAGAGTGGTCCAAAGCCCTCTTTGAACAAGCAATGGAAGCGGCCTCGTATCTCGTAGTAGACGGGGTAGTGGCATGTGTAGTGCAACTCTGTCTCAGGCTCGATGTCACACAAGGGGCATGTCCTGGCCTCTGCTTGTACTCCGCTGTATCTCACAGTCTCGATCCGCAGCTAGTGTAAAGATGTGCGTATCTGGCCAATAGCACATCGTATCCCATGAGACAAGTGGGTGTCCATGTACCTGGGCCTCGTCACAAAACCATCCTCCGTAAGCTCGAGAAGATGCTCTTTGTAGAAAGCCATCTTCGTGCCCAGCTCCTGTACTAGCTGTATCCATGTCCTCTTGGTGTCGCTGCGTCAGGTCTTGGCGGATGAGCCTGGTGATCTCGGACTGTGTAAGAGTCAGAGAGGGTGCATCCTGTGAGTACTGGAAGGGAGGTAATCTGTCTATGCTGAACCCATGCGCCTGAAACCATGATGTCATCTCCCTACACCAGCATGCTGTATCTCCCTGCATGGCTGACTGTCGAGAGGACTCAAGTGCAAGGCCGGCATATCTGTCTCTGGGAAGTTCCCATATGCGGTGTATAAAGGAGACAGATCTGGTGAGCGCCTCAACCACTAGTGGGGGAGCAGCTAGCTCTGCTCGGACAATAGCACGTGGTACTGAAGCCTTAGCTCTAATGAGCCGCGAGATCATAGAGACCAGAGGCTTCTCCATGTCCCCCCATCCATCAGTGTGGCCTGTCCTCCCGTGATGATCCAATGAAGGTCCCCAAATCTTAGCTCCATAGAGCAATGCAGAAGCCACCAAAGTGTCATAGAGCCAGAGCTTCGTTCGAGGCTCCTGAAACTGAACTGGTGAACACATCCTTTCCAATCTACCCAATGCTGCATGGGCTCTGGTCAATCTAGTCTCTGCTGCCCTCCTCAATGAAAATGCTGGCCCACTAAAAACCACTCCAAGGTAAGTGTAAGCATCTGTATACTCCACTGTCTCCTGGCCGTATGTGAATGCAGGCGCTGACCTCCTGATCCACTATGGGGTGGTATTAAATACCATGACCTTGGTTTTACCAAGGTTGAAGGACAAACCACTTTCCTGGGCAAACCTATGCAAAGCATCTAAGTGACGTTGCATCCCCTCCGGACAGTCGGAGATCAGCTCAATATCATCAGCATATAACAATAGTGGAATCCATGTCACTGCCAGCTATGCACCTCTATCACCATCTCTCTCAATGTAGTCAAAAACCTCATCCACATACATAAATAGAGTAGGAGAGATCGGGCAACCCTGCTTCACCCCAATAGTTGAGTGAACCGGTGTGGATAGACCCTCTGAAGTGCGTACATGCCCCACTACTGACCTGTATAATGCCATGACCCCCCAAATGAGCTCTGTGGGTACTCCCATCTGTTGTAATCTGCGCATCAATCTAGCTCTGGGTACTGTGTCAAATGCTTTGCGGAAATCCACAAAGCTGCAATAGATCCTCTCCCATTTGATTTGCCCTCCTCAATGATGGCTCTGAGTGTCAAGATATGGTCAAGAGTAGAAAAACCCCTCTTGAACCTTGCCTGCCCGGCTGCACGTATCCCCTCCCTCTCTGCCCATCTACTCAGCTGCTGCTCAAGAATAGATGCGTACAACCGTGCCAATGTGTGTCCAATCATGATAGTGCGATAATTCCCAGGATCCATAGGGTCTCCCGACTTGAAGATAGGTACAATAGTAGATAGGCTCCAAGTATCAGGCAAGCCCTCACACATGGCACGGTTAAACATGACTGCTAGAAGCTCTGCTAGTAGATCTCTGGCATGCGTAAAATGCTCAGCCACTAAGCCATTATGCTCTCCCGGTCCTCATCCTGTCAATGGCCTTTCTCACCATCTTAGCGGTGAAAAAAGCACATCTGTGTGGGCATGGATCGAGGGGGTCGGGAAGGGGGGGCTGCTCAAGAACTGTGTACAGAGATGATGCGTACTGGCCCCAAGCCTCTATAGAAGTGATGGCAGGGGGGGGAGGGGGTGCTCATGAAAGAGCTGCCATGACTCACATGAGTCTTGACTCAAGAATAGCTGGTATAGATCCTGCTCTAGGCGAGCCAAAAATGCCCTCTTCTTCCGCCGCACTAGGTGTCGGAAGTCAATCTGTGACTGTCTGTAAGTGATATCCCCCAAAAGCACCTCCCTCTGAAGTCTAGCTCTAGTGTACCGGCATTCCTCATCATACCAACTGTTCTGGGGCATGCTCCCTGAACGGCGTCTCTGCTCAGGCTGGGTATGTGGGTATGCCTCTACTGCTGCACCACCTATGTTGGTGAAGGCTCTGTTCCAGACAATCTACCTCATAGACAACTTCAAACAGACGTCCCCTGACTGCCTTGCACATAGAGCTTTCAAGGCATCCAAATAGCTTGTTGAGGCAGGAGACATAGGTTCATGGTATGTAGAGGTGATACGATGGTTTAACACCATGTGTTAGATATTGATAGCTTTCACCATTGCAATATGGCAGGCATATCCACACCTCACTTGGTTGGAGGAACAATTAGACAATGAAGAGCATAAATTTTTTTGACTATCAAGGCGATGGTCCCCCTGCGCGGTCTCCAGGCAGAGCTTAGATGGCGACACATACAACTTAAGCCAATAACACGTGTAAGTTGTAGGTGTTGGATATCTACAACATAGGATGCTTGGCTCATGGAAATGGCCTCTATTTATAGTGTTTAGCAAGGGTGTAGGTTAGCGTGTGCAACGTGGGCACTGGGCGGTATTGAGCTATGTTTACTGTCTGCAGCCACCACGCACCACCACACTGGCCCCAACTATCGAACAATTGGCCACCAGCCATCGATCAACCGTTCACTACTATAGAGTACATACACATGCTATAGCATCGATGGGAATATTTCAAGGAATATTCCCTCTGAAAGCAGGTATGCCAAATACTCATGGTGCCAATATATAGGCTGGCATGAGAGGTCGAACAGCCATTGATCAACCGTTCACTACTATAGAGTACATACACATGCTATAGCATCGATGGGAATATTTCAAGGAATACTCCCTCTGAAAGCAGGTACGTCAAATACTCATGGTGCCTATATATAGGCTGGCATGAGAGGTCGAACAGCTAAATAACTTAACACTCTGAAACAACCCATGACAAGCCACAAATAAAGAAAATAGGAAAATGTCAGATGACATAATGGTGGCCCGGTGGGACATGCAAGGCTACTGGCAGTGAATTCAGTCATCAACCCACAGCCCTAGGGCTTGTGCACGAATGAGCATAAAGTCTAGAAGTCAAGAACGAAAAGTATTTGGAAGATGAACCTCTAACACTGTCTACATTACAACCTCCGCTTTCTAGGCTGTGCCTTCCTTTCTGACTGATCCAACCATGCCGTGTGAAACACCAAACAAAAATTACATGGACGAGCAGAACAGGAGCTGCATTAACATGATCATGTAGACCTTGCTTGGAAAAGGTGTTGCTGTTTCGGTACAGTTGTTTTTTTGTGCAACTCCTTTGATTTATGATAGTGCATTTTTATGAACACAAGGTTTACTTTTAAATCCACCTTTTTGTCTGAATGTGCAGAAAATGTATTTTTGGAATTCTTTCAGTTGTCAGCCCTCTTCAAGAGCTTCAGCTTTCTAGCTTGGTTCTGTCCTTTAATCCCAAATCTGAAGATGCTTGGGCTCACAGGTCCAAATTTCTGGAAGTATTCTCTAATCCACTCAATGTATCATAAATGTTTTCCTAAATGCATTTTTCCAGTTTTAAAGAGAATGCAAAAGTTCTTTAGTTATTATGCGCTGATAATGCAGGTTTTTCAACGATAGTGTGGTTTATCTGTAAGAGGTGTTCCTAGTTATTTTCATTCTGAGATAATTGGAAAATGGCCACATACGAGAGAGGGTATCAGTCATCAATAAGAGATATTTTATCGTAATGACTTTGTTGTACACATGGCTCCGTATTACCCTCCTTGCCAAGAGAAGGATGCTTCGGTACATGGCTCCCGAGTACGAAGTATTGATCTGTAATTGGTCTGGAGATTGAGGCTAGGGGTTAATCGATGGAATTGTCTACGCAGATTCTGCCAGACAGGTGGGTCAGAGAAGTGCAGATCTGCCCATAAGATCAGGGGGAGGTATCATCATCTATTTAGGGAAGGTTTTGGTCCTTTTAGGAGAATGATGGGAGTACTCAGACTAGGGATGTTTGAAATTTTACCTTACGGAGTTACGAGTTAGTGTAGTCACTGCTAGAGGGAAGAAGAGCCTTGTCGGTAGCACGTCTAAGAACAGAGTAGCAGGTCTCGAACACTAACACAATGAGCATGGGTGGCTCAGAATGTGCTAGGTGGTCACTTTACTTGAGCCCACTCAGATCTTATTATGTAAGGAAACAAGTGGGGCATGTGTGTACTGGCACTGCCCTTGAAAAAAGTACAAAATTATAAAATAGATTGAGCATGAGGCAAATAGTATGCCTAGTATGTTGCTGCTCGTATGTATTTGTGTGCCATGCAAAACAGAAAATGAGAAGTTATTAGCATCTTGGATTAAGAAGTTATCGCTACATCAATGAAGTATAGTTAAAGGCTTTTCCCTTTTCTGGGCAATGGTGTGTTGTCATTTTACAACAAGCTCTTGTTCCTTTTGTATATTCTTCTCTTTAGGTATATGTTGTCCAGGTACTTGCACCTTCAGTGTTTGCTTTCGACTCTATACTTCCTTTGTGGTGCAGTACACTTTAGACTCATGAATACGTGTTTGACGAAGAACTTGGAACTGTCAATTGAAGTGAGTTGAAGTTGTTGTCTCCTTGCTTTCCACATTGTGTTAATGGCTATTTACTTTTATGGAGTTTAATCAGAGCTTGCTCGCCAAAAAATCTACGACTGATAGCTTTCTGCATTTGTTTCTTTTGTTTATCTAAAAAAAATGTTTCAATGCATCACTGAAATGAAGTAGGGGTCTTTTCCTCTTGAGTCCTTTTGCAACAAGCTACTTTGTTTTTCTTCTTCTTCTTCTTTTTTCCGCACAATCTCAGGAATTGCGATTTATTTCTCGTTTCGTTTGCATTTTGTTTTAAGAAAATTGTGCACTAAGTATTTCTTGTCGTGTTACCCCCCCCCCAAAAGTTAGTCTGCTATCCACAATTTGCAGACCACTGATTGCTATCCTCGACTTGCTAACCATAAGTTGATATCCTCAAATTTCTATCCACAGGTGCCTTGTAGTATTACTTTCAATTTATTCTTTTTTGTAGTGTGAAATAAATGGCCGTACAAGAAATAGGTGGCCACAATCAAACACGGACACCGTTGCAAGAGATCAACTGAAGCATCCTTGCAAAAGACAAATCCACACAATTGACTTGCGGACGGAGCAAGCGAGCTTTGCAATAGAGGTGGAGCGCCTTTAGGCCACCTTTGTCATCTGCAAGATTATCCGCACCCGACCCAACAGAGGTGAGGTACGCGACCTCCTCCAGGCCCGCCTTCTTGTGGAGGTGGTAAAGATCATTGACATACAGCTCCTTGGGCGTAATTACTACCAGATTGAGTTTGTGTCACAAGGCTGTGACAACCACTAACTTTAGTTGTTGGTTTCTTTCCCTTGATTTTTATTTAATTTTGGGACCCTCTTGTTGAAGTCACGTGTCCGGACATTGTATGGGCAATGTGAAATGGCGGATGACCGAGCGTTTCACCCGCAGCAACCGGGTCACCACGAGATGGTTGGGCTGATCAACAATGGAATCCGAGTAGTAAAAGGGTGGCTAGGCTGAGTTCAAAGTCATTTAGGCCCCACGTGACACTTTATAAGTTGGTATTCTACTCTATTAAGGAGCTCAATTAACTCTAAAGAGTAAACCGGACACATGGCGGCTCCAGATCAATCTGCCAGACACATCAGCAAGGCTGGGCGCCCCAAATCGATCAAGAGTGAGAGAAGGGCTGATTTGACAAGAGAAGTGAACCACTATGTGTGTGATTAGTTGGTGCTAGTAATCACAACTTTAATGGAAAGCTTTGTGAGGATTAGTGGTGCTAATCCTAGAATTAAGACTAAAACTTCATACTTAAGATTAAATTGAGACTCGGCAGACGAGAACACTTGTTGAATTGATTTGATTGAATGAAACTGAGTACAATAGGCTCCTTATATAGGAGACGAAGAGTCACAAATAAAAAGACACGTCTCATGGTGAAGAGACACGACGTTAGACGTAAAGACACATCCTTTGGACGAAGAGCTGCAACCATTGGGTGAAGGGGTGTGACCAATCGTTGAAGGAATGTGGCTTTTGGCGAAGAGGCATGTCTCTAGAGCGAAGAGTCGTGACCTTCCAAGCGTAGGGGTCCTC
Source organism: Adiantum capillus-veneris (assembly GCF_014529385.1). Classification (NCBI taxonomy): domain Eukaryota; kingdom Viridiplantae; phylum Streptophyta; class Polypodiopsida; order Polypodiales; family Pteridaceae; genus Adiantum; species Adiantum capillus-veneris. The sequence goes on from NC_140949.1 coordinate 127,400,008, forward strand.
CTTGGCATGTCACTTCTTGTATGTAGAACTAGGACTAGATGTAGTAATGTAAGATGGTCACAATCGTAACATTTCGTCCCATTTAAAATAAAGCAAGGGGTAGTTGTAGAAACTCTAGGAGATGAAAATGTATTGTTGTAGTGCTTGTGCAACCAAAGCTCTAATTGTTAAGTCCCATATCATGGCATTATTCTTGAGCACAACTATTTTGCTAACTTGGAAAATGATCATATTTGCAGCTCGTTCCATCTTTGTCAAAAGTATGAGTATCACATCTGCAACTTTGCAAGAATTCTTTTTGAAGTAAGGAATTTTGTCACAGCTTTGAGTTGTGTATGAGAAAGTACCGAATCTTTATTTGCTTTGAGTGAAACTATTGGTAAATTGAGTTGAGTTTTCTGTTGAGTGACGACCACTGGTTGGAAATCTGCAAGGTATTCCATTAGTTTTTTTGGAACACTAAAATCCTCCGAGGGATGTTGTAGATTGAGACAGAGTAGGTACGTCCATGTGTAAAGGTTTATCAGTAGAACAAGTTGTGTCCTAAGATTCAATTGCAGCGACCGAAGTCGTGCTGCAAGAGTCTGCATCTGATTTATCCTTTTCACCGCTGAAGGTAAGGACTGGAGTCTTCAAGTTTGAAAAATTATCATTCACCATTGCATTGGGTATTTGTTTAGAGACAAAGACTTTATTCTGCAAGGGCGGTGACGAGGCGAATTTTTCTACCTAGAACACGGCCAAAGAAGGGGTTATGTGCTTGTTGGTTGTCACATAAGAACCAAAATCTTTTGAATTTTCAGTTGTTTCAGCGGGTATTAAGGCTTCCAATTGAGAAGGGGGAGGTTGAGGGAGTTGTTACCTCTTGATCCTCTGAAGAATCCTCCTGCACAAGGAAAGGATCTTCAACATAACCACCATCAAACAAGAAAGACTTAAATGTAGGGCATGGCTCGCCAAGGGAAACTTGTCCAACGTCGCAACGTTCACGTCCGAGTAATCGACTAGGGTGGGATATATGTGCCACTAGGTAAGCTCATCTTGATATTGCTGATTTCTTTTTAAGACGATATCCTTTGGAAGCTTCATGTTGCTGTTTTTATTGTTGATGATTCCAATAAGAAGTTGATTGCTTAGAACTATAACATTTCCAAGAATATTCATGTCAATACTGTCAGCTCTCAGTATCCCTGAAGCTCAAAGAGACATCAATGACTCTAGTATCAAAATCGAGGCATCTGCTGACAAAGGAGCGGAGTAACTCCCCTCTTGTGCATCCCATTGCACCAGATCTCCAGCCAAGCTGAATTCTGGGTTCCATTTGGAGTAGACTATGCTAAACCAAAAGCCTCGAGGTAAAGTTTCACAATTTGAGGAGTATCTGCCAGGTCCTCCTCCTCCATCCACTTCGCATCCAATGCAGGATAGTTCTTGAACTTAATCAAGAACCGCCTTCGGACTTTAGCTTTATTCTTCGTATCCTTATGTGGCAAAATCTGTTCAAGAACAAGGATCTCCTCGTTTTCTTCCACTTCGGGTTGCTCATCAAGCTCCCCATCATCAGGCACATCACCTTTGAAAGGTTTCAAGAGACTCACATGAAATGCATTGTGAATCCTCCAAGTGTTAGACAGTTTTTTCAATCGGAAGGAGACATCATTTATCTTTTCAAAGATCTGGAAAGGTGCGTAGTATCGCATACTAAGCTTTGGAAAAAGCCTCTCCTTTCCCTTTTTCTTTCTCAGGCGTGCCTTCTCGAAACGTAAGAGCACCCAATCATCCTCCTTCAATTTCAAATCGCGACGATGGCGATCCGCTGCCTTTTTCTGTCGTTCTTGAGAACAATCGGCTCTCGTAAGCAATGACATGGCCTTCTTGCATTAAGACCGCACCCAGACTATGACCACAAGCATCACAATATACTTCAAATGACTTCTGCAAGTCCGGCAAATTCAAAACTGGTCCTGTAGTCAATTTCTCTTTCAATGTCTGAAAGGCAGTCACCTCTGTGGGTCCCCACAAGAAAGGGACTCCTTTCTGTGTCAAGATATGCAAAGGGGAAGCAACCTTTGCAAAATTTCAAATGAACCGCCTGTAGTACGAACACAATCCCAAGAAGCTCCTAACTTCATGGACATTCTTCAAATCGGGCCAATCACAGATAGTCTCTATCTTGGCCGGATCCATTTGCACTCCCGCTGCTGAGACAATGTGTCCCAAAAAGTGTATCTTTGGTAGGAAAAATTCACTTTTCTTTGCATTAATCACTAACTTGTGATCTCGTAATGCTTGAAAGACCTGAAGCAGATGATCTCTGTGTTCTGCCTCATTCTTGGAGAAAACAATGATATCTTCAAAGAAAGTGCCAACAAATAGCCGGTACTCTTGAAAAATCCTGTCCATCATCCGGTTAAATGTCGCGGTTGCATTGGTTAAGCCAAAAGGCATCACCAAAAACTCAAATAACCCAAAAGTCGTCCGAAAAGCTGTCTTGTAGACGTCTCCTGGCGCGATTCTAATCTGATGATATCCACTCTTCAAATCAATCCTGCTAAAGCACGAGGATCCCTGTAATTTGTCGAGTATATCATCGATCCTAGGAATCGGAAATCTGTTCTTGATGGTGGTTTTGTTGAGAGCTCTGTAATCGATGCACATTCTCCAAGATCCGTCTTTCTTCAAAACCAACAACACTGGAGAGAAATACGGTGAAGTACTAGGCTGGACAAGACCCTTTTCCAAGAGGTCTTTCACTTGGTTCATAATCTCTTCATTCTGTGCTTGGCTCACGTGGTAAGGTGGCTGGTTCGTTGGCGTGCTTCCAAGTATCAGATTAATGGTATGATCCTCATGCCCTCTAAAAAGCAATCGGCATGAGTGTGGAGAAAAATCTTGGTGTTCTTTTGTTCAGATCAAAACATATTCGACCTTTATCCATCGTTCAGTTCTCTCCCAAAAGAATGAGTCTTTAAGTGAAGTTCATCAAGTACAATCTCTGAGCCCTTCATTTGTCAAAGTCGCTTTCTCGGCCCGGTAGTCAACCACGGTGTAGTTCTTGTGGTACAAAGGGATTTCGAGTAGAACATCACTTGCGTGCCCTGAACACCCCTGTGATTGCAAACGAAGTTTGCCAATGCTCGGTGTAATGGCAACATCCCGTCCGGGTGCCAGTCAAACTACCTCTGTCTGTGGCCTCAGCCTGTCGGGCGTAGTTCCAAATCGAGCCGCCAATTCCAAGTGAAAAGAAGTTGGTCTTGGTTCCTTCAAAATAGCTTCCCGATCCTTCACTTTGCCTCAAAAGCGGCAATGTTTGTACTTTCATTCATTTGATTCAGTTCAAGCCCCACGCCATGTGGTACCAGTTCTGCTTTTTATCTGCCTTTTCTGCCACGTCTCTTAGCTGCTTTAGAACTTTCTGGCCTTTCTTCATCTTGTTCATTCGGTGCCTTGTTAGGGCACTTTGCGGAGATATGTCCATGTTCCCTGCATCCATAGCACTTGCCCTCCCTGATGAAGCGAGCTCTCTCCTGAAAAGTAAGCTTGGGTCGTGCATCCTTCTTTTCTGGGTTGCTCTTTCTCTTTCTACTTTCATTCGCTGAAGTCCGTTCGGCTTGTTGTGTCATGACCTCATTGGTGGGGTAGGTCAGACTGCCAGAGTGAATGGCAAAAACCCGCTTCGCATGACTCATCAACTCCTGAATAGAAGCTGACTTCTGTTCCAAGCAGTGATCTCGGATCTCTGTAGGTAGACCCAAGGTAAACCGTTCAATCTGTTCTCTGAACAAAATCTTCTTGAATGAAGAGGTGGGTAGAAAAGTGTTAGGTGCAGCGGAATGATTGTTTGCTCTTTGCTCAAGATGAGTGATCCGAACTGTGCTCAAGGTTCCTTTTAGTTCTTATGGAAGGGAGAGCCTTCCGTTCTTAATGGAAAGTGCTATGATCAGGAACAAAGTGAACGGACAATGTGCGTGCAAGTGTATGAGACTGAGAGATAGAGAGAAGAGAGATACGACACCAGAGACGTTGTAAAACCCTCCTCCGAAGGCCCCACTCCGTCGGCGAGAGTGGTCTACTTTTGATTGCACAAAGTGGTACAATGCGTATGCAATGGACTGATGCAATTGGACTATGCCGATGACGACGACGGTGATGACGACGATGACTTTAGGGCTGAAATCTGTGATCTTCTATCTGCTGAATTTCGGGACTGTTTCGGTGGCTGAAAATGACTGTTTTGGCTGCGTTTTTATGGCTGAAAATGGGGGTTCTTCTGCATCCAACTAGGGATGAATCTGCTGTTGCTGAGGCTTGCTGAAAGCGCTGTGTATCTGCTGCAGTTTGGGCTGAAATTCAAAAACGCTGATGCATGGCTGAGCGTTAGTAAAACGCTGGCTTTGATGAACAAAAACGCTGGTAGGCTGAGATTGTAAAACGCTAGCAAAACTGATGCTCTTGCTGGCGATGGGGTGGATCTGCAACCGCGAGGGGACTGATGATGATGGCGATCAAGGCAAGGGCTGAAACACCAAGTGCTGGAAATGCCTGGCGAAGATGGGGATGCAAAAACACTAGGGGTGTTGAGGGGTTATTGCTGAGACGTTGCCTGTTGAGCGGGAAGCTCCTGCTGCCTCTTCTGCCAGAAAGTGCTAACTTGGGTTTACTTATATATTAACTTAGCAAAATTGCCCTACCTACTTTTGTTGGAAAGTCACTTAAAAATAATAAGTGAAAATACCAAAAATAGGAAAAATAGGTTAAATGCACTGGAAAATTTCCCTAACTGAATCTGATGGATTCTGAAGGGAATACTGATGATCATGCTGTGTGCAACCAGAGGATATGCATCTACACTAAGTGACTGGGCATGCACGGTCTACGAATAGACTCACAAAAGTGCCAGATCACTGCTAATCTAGACTTGACTTGACTGACTGAACCCTGATCATGTTGTAGCTTGTCCATGGAACATAGGGTTGGATGTGTCATGTGACAAAAGAGCTCCTGAATCTCTCGCAATAAGCGTCCACTGTATCTCTCTCGGTCATCCGAAGATGGTTCCAAGCAGCTCATATATCGTGTTCATACTCTTGAATCAACCAAGAAGAAATAAAAAGCTTCTTAAATTTCAGCCATTTAACTGGCGCAATCTTGTTTAAAAGAAGCGTGGACCACCAAGTTCAAGCATTCCCCTTAAAATAAGAGGCAGCTCTCCAAATCTTGGAGTGCTCTGGGTAGCGTCCTCCCGCGAAAGCGATGTCAAACTGCTGTATAAAAGACAAAGCCTTCGAAGCATCTTTATATCCTGAAAACGTGTCAAATTTAATTGATTGTTCACCTTCCTTAAACTCTCGGACTTTCTTGCTTTTATCTTCCAGAAAGTCATACTGGTTGGCTTTATAAAAATTCATCTGGTTCGCATAAAAGATGCTGTCATCAGAGTCTGAACTGTCTCTAGACGAGTCCTCTGTAGAACTGTCACTCACTGGGCGAGATTTAGACTTCTTTGCCTTTTTCTTGCCCTTTCCGAAGCATTGTTTCTTGCTTTGCTTTTTTGCCTTTTTGTTTTCTTCGCTCGAATCCGAAGAGCTAGAAGAACTGTCAAAAGAAGAAGAAGAAGAAGAACTGGGTACTCCTTCAAATTGAACACGCTTCTTTTGTTTCTTTGCCTTATCAAATGTCGATTGATGACCCAAATAACCTGGGAAGTCAGTGCCTTTCTTCTGCTTTTTGCCGTGCTTTTTAGCTTTGTTCTGCGCGTCAAAAAGCTGAGCAATCCATGCATCAACCACCTCTTCTAATTCCTTCTCTGAATATTCCTTGTGAGCAGAAGGTTTCTTGAGAGCGGGTTTCGGGGGTGGTGTTGTGGTTTTCTGCCACTGCTCGTGCACTTCCTGAAAAGAAGTCTCGCTCATATATTTTGCCAATTTTGGGTCCTTCGCAAAACTGAGCATCATCTTTGTTGCATCGCCGATCAATTGACGACGCTTCATCTCTCGTTGCTCCGCCTGAGTTGGCCAAGGTGGGCCATACTCTCTGCCGGAATCTTCGTTGTGATCCCTTCTCGCATCTTCTGATGCAGAGGGAGTCGACTGATCCTTGCGTGAAGCCATAGGTGCCGCGAAAAAAAATTTGGGATCGGATTTCCCGTAGAAGAGAAATCGGCCGTGCTCTGATACCACTGTAACAGACTTGGACACTCCAAGTCAAGAATCAATCGTGACAACACCAAATAACCACTTCAAAACAGTTCATTTGCACTGGCCCGACGGAGTTCCGTGCCTAGAGATATTGCCCCCAAAGACTGGCGCCGCTTTTTGTATTTCTTTTTTGTATTAATCAAAGTTCAAAGTACAAGAGTGGTTGGGTCTCACTCTCAGACTCTGCGTCCAAATGCTCTGCAGAGTGGGAGCCCAAATCACTTAGTTATTTACAAGGCTTGCCAAAAAGCAGAGCCCCAAATGCTCAAAGTCAAAAGCGCTCTCTCTCTCTCTCTCTCTCTCTCTCTCTCTCTCTTTCTCTTTTCTGGGCTTTTTCATAACCAAGCAATCTCTCACTTTTAATCAACTAAAAGCAAGCCCAGCGTAGCCAAAAACTGCCGCAAGGAGATCTCCACGCAAAAAGCAAAAGCAGCTGCTGTAGAACAGCCTCTGCAATTTCCGGCATGATTTCCGGGATCTGCCCCTGCTGCCTTTAGGGTTAGGGTTAGGGTTAGGTTAGGATAGAGTTAGGGTTTGGCAGAAATTAGGGTTAGGGTTTCTGGCAGCATTTAGGGTTTCTGCAGATTAGGGTTTCTGGCCATTAGGGTTAGGGTTTCAGCAGTACAGCCATGTCATCCGAGCCCTAATAATCGGGCAGCCACGTCATCGCTTTGTGACAAGGGATGCCTTCTATGGTGCCCTTTCGTGAAGAGGTGCCCTTTTGATGTGTAGTAGCCAGCAAAGAGAATTCAGCCACCAACATGGGAGAAGGGGTAGCCGCCTCCGTGTCAGAGCCCTTTCGCATGAAAGGGTGCGAGCACAGAGGATTGAAGAGGTGCAACCTGATGAAAGGGTGCACGAGGTTCTCCGGGTACGCCGCCGCACACACACATCTGTGTTTTGTCCTTTGTTTATAGAATTGGAACATAAAAAAAATCAAGTTACCTCATGCTCGTATGTGTGTGTGCACCACCTTTCTTCTGCTTCCATGCAACTCAGGGAGAGGGTTAGAGTGTAGCGGCGAGGGTGAGAGGCTCACAACCGTTGGGTTGTGGATTTTTTTTTCTCTGATACCACTGTGAGGATAAGTGGTGCTAATCCTAGAATTAAGACTAAAACTTCATACTTAAGATTAAATTGAGAGTCAACAAATGCGAACACTTGTTGAATTGATTTGATTGAATGAAATTGAGTACAATAGGCTCCCTATATAGGAGACGAAGAGTCACAAATGAAAAGACGCGTCTCATGGTGAAGAGACATGACTTTAGTCGTAAAGACACATCCTTTGGACGAAGAGATGCAACCATTGGGTGAAGGGGTGTGACTAGTTGTGGAAGGAGTGGGGCTTTTGGCGAAGAGGCGTGTCTTTGGAGCGAAGAGTCGTTACCATCCAAGCTTAGGGGCCCTCCTTGGCATGTAACTTCTTGTATCTGCAACTAGGACTAGATGTAATAATGTAAGATGGTCACAATCGTGACAAGCTTGCCTTCTTCTCTGTTCTAAGTAGCACGATGATTCTGCTCTCGTGCACCTCTCTCCCCTTATGAATACAAAATCGTGATGCCCAACTCAAGGGCTATTCATCTGTATGTACAATTATGTGGGTTCATGCTCGATTGCCGAGGCAAGAGCCTCTTGCACAGGCACCGGATTAGCTGATTGCTAATTTTCAGCAAGTACGTGTTGATTCAGAGAGATTTCTCACAAGAAATCTCTTCCAAATCAAAGGACAAGTAGCTACAGGTGCAGGAGCTTGAGGGCTTGCTATGGATGCGAGCGGCACGTGAAACAGAGCCCAAAACAGAGAATTACAGCTTGCTGTAATTTTCTGTAGGTTTAGGGTTTTTATCCTTTTTGATGCTAAAAAGTCCGAGGAGCTTCGGGAAGCTAGGGAACTGCGAAACGGTGTTCCGGTGCAGTTTAGAGGCGAAAAACACAGATTTTAGCATGCTGTATTTTAGGTTTGTCAAAGTGCTCTCATGCGTGTGGGAAGTCACCTAGTCCATGGGGATTTTATCTGTGAAGCCTTATATTGTCGTTATGCTGTTGAAATGGGCTAGAGTAGGCCATTTTTAGCCCAATAAAAGTGGGACAGCACGTAGAAATATTGAAAGGGGCGCCAACCTTTGGGGCCAATGCGGTGTCACTGTCTACTTGGTAGCACCCTATCTGCCAAGTCGTGATTTGTTTTGAAATGTTGAATTCCAGTCACAGGTTTGTTCATGAAGTTCTTTTGTGTCGTAAAGTACTGGTAAAGTTAATCAAGGTAAAGATAGGGTGAAAGCCAAAGTCTATCTCCCTTTAGTGAGTCTACTGGCCGGTTTCATGGTTCTCTCGCTGAGACAACATCACTTTTTCCTCAAGAAGTGAGCCTTGTTCTGTTTTGGGTAAATACACAAAGCACGGGAACTTGGAATTACACTATGGTTGACAGGACGAATGACACCAGGGAAGAGGGTTCCTCTTCACAGGAGAGACTGGCTGTTCCTCTAGTGTTGAGGTTGGCGAGAGTTCACGGGCACCATTGTCTGTACCATTCATTGATGTAAATGCTCCACAAGTTTATGATTGGGCAACTAGACGAGGATGCGTTCAGGACAAAGTTGGTTGTTGCCGTGAATGTGTTTACTCGGTTGGTGCAGAATCCCAAATTTATGGAATTTTTGTAACTCCACCAGTGTCACAACAGACAAGGCAACTTTTTCATTCAGTAGAGCTTGTTGCGGCTCAAGCCCAAGTCCCTTATGCGTCCTGGCAAGGCAGGGAGCATTCGCATGTTGCGGAGTCGGTCGGGGCTCCAAGGAAAACTTTTTTAGTCTATGATCAGGTGGCTAGAATGCTAATTCCACAGGCTATACCAGTTCAGTCAGCCACCTTTCAGAGTCCAAATTTTCGTTTAAATGGACAGGGAACTACTTTCCAGGCTATGCATTAGTGTCACGTGACACACACATCCAACCCTATGTGTCCGTGGACAAGCTACAGCATGATCAGGGTTCAGTCAGTCTAGTCAGTCTAGATTAGAAGTGAACTGGCAATTTTGTGAGTCTATTCGTAGACCGTGCATGCCCAGTCACTTAGTGTAGATGCACATCCTCTGGTTGCACACAACATGATCATAAGCATTCCCATTAGAATCCATCAGAATCCTTCAGGGGAATTTTCCAGTGCATTTAGCCTATTTTACCTATTTTTGTCATTTTTCACTTATTATTTTTAAGCGACTTTTGTTGAAAAGTAGATAGGGCAAATTGAGTAAGTTTATATATAAGCAAACCTAAACTAGCACTAATTGGCAGAAGAGGCAACAGGAGCCAAGCTTAGCAGGCAACTTCTCAAGCAAGACCTTGGTGGTTTCCCCCTCCAAGCAAGAAGAACCATCCCCCATTGGCGTTTTTTCCAGCAAGTAGCCACCGCCATCAAATTCTTGCCCTAGCGTTTTGCATCAGCAAACCATCGCCAGCAGAAGCTTCAGCAACCTAGCGTTTTGGATTTGCAAGCCTAGCGTTTTCTACAGATTCTCAAGCCTAGCATTTTCAGCAGGTAATATCTCAGCCATGCAGCGTTTTTCAGCAATGAAGCACTTGCATATTCAGCCCTAAGGAGTAGCAGATTTAGCCCGGAAAGACCATCAGTTTCAGCCCCAAGAAACCTCAGTTTCAGCCTAAGACCTGCAGATTTTCAGCGACAAAGATCATCAGAAAAGAGCCCCAAAATCAACGTTTTTGGACTAGCCGCAGATTTCAGCCCATAGCGTTTTTGGACAGCAGATAAAGATTTCAGCCCTTAGGTCGGTCTTGTCGTCCCCGTCGTCATTGCCGACATAGCCTAGACTTGCATCCGTCACATGCATTCAGTTTGTACCAGTTTGTGCAATCATAAGTAGACCACTCTCACCGACTAGAGTGGGGCCTTCGGAGGAGGGTTTTACAACGTCTCTGGTGTTGTATCTCTCTTCTCTCTGTATCTCTCAGTCTCATACACTTGCACGCACAATGTCCATTCACTTTGTTTGTGATCGTAGCATTCTCTCATTAAGAATGGAAGGCTCTACCTTCCATAAGAACAAAAGGAACCTTGAGCACAGTTCGGAGCACTCATCTTGAGCAAAGCGCAAACATTCATTCCGCTGCACCTTACAATTAGGTTTTTCCACCACCTACGGTACATCTTGGGTATTTCGAGGGTGGATCTGTGTTAAGCATGGCTGGTTATGTGCTTGGAAATCAGCAGTACATGCTAGGAACAGTCTTTGAGGGTATCCAACGCATGATGCCAAACCCCATGTATGGTAATATCGGCTTACATCCAGGGTTTCATTGTAATCAGGGCTAGTTTGGGGTGCCACAAGCCGCTTTTGGTATGGCTGGTTTTTCTGACCATGCCCCCCCCCCCCCCCCTTACTCGAGTGCCAACGACAAATTGAACGGCAATAACTACGCTCATTGGAATTTGATCATGCGATTCTGGTTCTCACGGAAAGGCTTATGGGACATTGTCGACGGCTCGAAGCCCCATCCTACAAGGGGTCATTTGGCTAAAGATTGCAGATTCAAAGGCAAAGACAGAGACTCATATAAAGGACAAAGGTAAAAGCAAGTATCATGAGGAAAGCAGTGATAGTGACTCAGGGAAGGACATCAAAGAGGTTGTTGGTATACTGGAGTCTACACTTGCACGGACTCCCGCCTTCTAGTCACATGGAGATTAGTGCCGCCATCAGCTTCAACCAGAGAGAGGCTTGTGAGTGGCAAGGAGGGGCAAACAGTGCTCCGTATAATTAATTGGGACCCTTGTGTTGAAGTTCAAGGTACCGGTGTTTGAACCCGTGAGTAGGAGTTCAAGATGCATCTGGCTGGGAACCAATCAAGCGTATCTAAAACACTAAGGATGAGTGCGCCAATCCATTGTTGTCAGTTAGATCATGGACATGATGTATTGAAGTTCAAGGTACCGGTGTTTGAACCCGTGAGTAGGAGTTCAAGATGCATCTGGCTGGGAACCAATCAGGCATATCTAAAACACTATGGATGAGTGCACCAATCCATTGTTGTTAGTCTGACCATGGACATGATGTGTTCCACAATTCCTTATCCCAGAAGTATTTGGGACGTGATGCGTTCACAGTTCACGAATGGGGAATCGGGATTCTTGGACGTAGTGTGGTCTACAGTTCAATTTTCTAAAAGGCAACCGATGCTCAAGATGGCATTCTTCTAAGGTACAAAGTTAAGGGTAGCAAATCCGAGGTGTATCCAACAAGGAGCTGTTGCTGAGGTGTCCATGGTAGCTTCTTCATCGACTTGGTCTCACTATTTATGTCCACTATGAGCTGCAGAGAGGATGCTAGAGTTTTGGCATCTCAAGTGAATTGCCCAAAGTGATCCCATTATTTATTTTGGCTTTTATGTATTTGCTTTACTTATTTGTCAAAGTCTGGGTAGGGCAATTTACTGAGGTGGGTATATATGTGACCCCCTTGCCCCCATTGTATTACACATTCAGTTGTTCATTGCCAAGGTTGATTGGTTCAGGAGACTCTCTCTCTCTCTCTCTCTCTCTCTCTCTCTCTCTCTCTTTCTCTCGTGCTCACTCTCCTTGGTCTCTACGCTTCCACATCGTACACTTTGACAAACCCTACTTGAGGACGCCGCTCGTGGTGCAGGCTTCTCCTTTTGCATTTTGACGTTTGCCAACGATGGGACTTCTTCGCCTACAACTTTACGCGGTTTAAGAGAATACCTAGTCAACCTCATAGGTTCCAGACCATGCTATCTTCAAATTAGGGTTTCTTTGGTCCCAATTTTGACAGATATTGCAGTACGAGATCACCTTTCTTGAACTCGCTAACCTTAATTTTACTATTATGCTAGTGTTTCCTTCTTTGCTTGCTTTGCTGGACAACCTCTTGTTCTAGCATCGCGCACTGTCTGATCTCATCCAACTGTAACAACTCATCCAAACCTCTGTTTTAGATTCTTGTTAAAATCTATTCCATGTTCAATTGTCAGTTTGAGACTTGAGATTGCAAATTCCATTGGAACCACTGCGTCTGTCCGATACATCATTCTGAAGGGTGTCATGCCAGTAGTGACCTTGTAGGCAGTCTTATAGGTCCATAAGGTTGTCTGGAGTTTGACATCCCATTGATGTGGCCCTTTTTGGACTATTTTGGTTTGAATGGTCTTTATAGTCTTATTGTTGCTTTTTGCCTGATCATTGCACTTGGGATAATAGGGCGTAGATTTTTGGTGTTTAATTGAAAATATCTCAGTTAGTATCTGAATTGTTGTTTATGAAAAGCGTACTTGATCCTAGACAATCTCAATTGGACATCCATATTTGCAAATGATACTCATATAAGAACACAGCTGTTGATCTGGCAGTATTATTTGGTAGGGCCTTAACTTCCACCCACTTGCTCACATAGAGGTAGCCATGATGATGTACCTATTCTTTCTAGGAGTAACCTTCTTGAATGGCCCCATAAAGTCTAACCTCCACTTAAAAAAACTCCTAGTGGTTGAATTAGAGTCAGAGGTGTCATGTCAGCTGCTTTTGGCCTGCCCATACACTGACAAACGTCGGAAGTCTTGCAAAATGCTCTGACATCCGCAATCATTGTTTGCCACCGGGGGCCTGCTTGTAGAATTTTTTTAAAAGTGATATAGTGGAGAAATATCCACCTGCACCACTTTGTTCGTCTGTCAAGATCAACTTTGCTCAAGCCATTGTGATTGCCAAAATGGAATGAGCTAAACATTTATGACAACTATTTTAGGTTGGTAGTTAGAGTTAGTTTAGATCAGCTTAGAACTTCAGATCAGACAAGACTGGAACTGAATTATAGACGAAACTGGATCTGAATTATAGACACAACTAGAAATGAGATAGAACACTAAAAATGGAGACTGGAACTGGAATGTATTTTGATGAGTATAGACAAGTACAACAATGAGAGCCAAGTCTGCTCTGGGTTTGATAAAGTTACAAGAGCGTAAAGAGCTCCAAGATACAAGTAGTGATAGTGAAGTGTGTAGAGTGTCTTGAAAACGGAGCCCTATCAATAGTCCTCGGACTGGGTCTCTGTCTATTGTGTACTGTGCCAGTTACTGTGGTAACTGACCTTGGTAATTACCTAGTCCTTGGGCCTTCCTTTCTCATCACTTTCCTTCTTGCCAACTCTCCACGCACCTGTGTGTGTGGCTTCAGAAATACTCATGCGCTTCAAGAGCTCTTGCACTTCTTCTTCTACTTTTCTCGTGTCTTTGAGACCTGTAACATGCACATGAAGGGCTCTAGTCTTTCTCTTTTGCTCCTCCTCAATTGTCATATTGATGATAATCGATGTCAGTGTGGCTTCAGGCATCCTTTAATCTTTTCTGCATCACACATTCCGTTAGATTCACTTCTGCCCTCACAATCGTCTGCATTTCGGCCTTCAATGATGTGTACATGTCGTCACGCTTACTAAGCATCTCTTTGTCCAATTCTTTCTTCATATCTGCATACATAGCTTTTTTGTAAGTTTCCGCATTTGCATACATCTCTTTTTCAATGTCAACCCTCAAGAGGCTCAGCTCTGCCTTAATCATCACCTGTACCTTCTCATACATTAAGTCATCTTTGACTCTAGACAGTTTCTCTGCTCTCACAGAACCTGGCAATATGTGCTCTCTCGAAACCTCTGCTTAAATGTCGCTTTTGATTTAGGCGGGGTCATAGATGCTATCATCCCCGACATCGACTGGTTGGTCCATCCTCGAGCTCCTGAACAATTCCTTGCGATGGGATCACCTGGGCCTGTGAAGATGGCTATAGGTGCTAAGGTATTGCTGTCCTGAATGTCCTGAGGTTGAAACTGAAGCTTCTGCTGACTGAAAAAACTACTGAGGGCGGAGACTAGAATCCTTCTGGCTGAAAAGACTTGAGTACTGCAAGTTGAATGGCCAAGTGCTGAATACTGAGGCTGGGCACTCGCGATGGCAGCTGGCTGCAAAACACAGGCGTGGGACTGCTATCCTGAAGTCTTATTTGCAAAACGCAGACTGCTGTGGGTTAACGCTGGCTGTTTTCCTCCAGCTCCCTGTATGTACGAGCTGCTTCCCTACTGCCCTACCTTCAGCCCCTGCCCTGTGCGCTCAGCCCCTGGTGCAAATTCCGCAATAGAAAATAATGCTTGCGATAGAAGACTTAATCAAGAGAGAGTTAGGAAATGCGATATAAAACATTATGTGATAGAAGACTTAGCAATAATGTCTTCTATCGCGTTGAGCTGAGAGTGATAGAGAGAGAGCTGATGTGGGAGCGAAGGTTGGCGTGAGCCTGTCACGTGACCTTGCTGAGAAGCCTTTCGTGTGAGTCTGCTTCTGCAGTATGCTATTGCACCCCTGTTGCTGCCCCTCGCACCCTCTCGTGCCCACCTGCACTTGCAGTCTTGCTGTCGCGTACACTTGCTGAACCAACCAACCTTGGCAATGAATAACTGATGATCATAATACAATGGGGCCAATGGGTTGTTTAAATACTCACCTCAGTAAATTGCCCTACCTAGACTTTGACAAATAAGTAAAATAAATACCTAAAGCCAAAATAAATATTGGGATCACATTGGGCTATTCACTTGAGATGCTACAAACTTTAACAACTTCTTGAGCAGATTCAGAGCAGTTTACAGTACTTCGTGAGGAGATTCAGAGCATTCAATTGTGAGACATGAGGGGGGTGCAGAGCAGTGTCAGAATATTGTAGATGCTATACCTGTAGAGTGGCACACCCCTTTTGACCCGGAAGCTCCCTGTTGGATGGGGGCTTTCATGGGAAAGCCATCCTTTGGTGCAAGTGCAATGGGACCTGGGGGAGTGGTTTTGGTGAGATCCCTTTACTCCAACCGATCACCTAGGGACCCCCTTCTTCCAGTTATAGCTCGGCTGGGTTGCCATATACTTACAACGTGGAGAGAGGGTCATCCTGTTGTAGCGGTTCACTGGGCAGGAGGAAGGTCTTGCGTCCGAGTTCTTGGCAGGATTTTGGGAGCGCTTGTTGGACAACAGACAATCGAGGAGAGTCACCATGTTCCAATGGCTAGTTGCACATTGAGCTATTGTAGTAGGGAATTGGCTGGTGCAGAGTGGCCTTTTGGCGGTATGTGCCTTCTGTGACCACCCACTTGAGACCCAACGTCACTATCTGTGGGACTGCCCCATGGCACAGCAGGCTTTGCTTCGGATTCTTCAGCTGATGCCTGCATTGTTTGCAGCCAGCCAGTACACTTGGGGTGCTGCAACTTGGTCCACACTCATGGGCCCAACACTTCGCTTTGAGATGGCTTCCGTGAGCAGGATGATTGTGATACAGGAGGGCCGACCTACACTACAGCCTGCCACAGAGCTTGTCCCTTGGGAGTGGAGCAAAGATAGAGAGTGTTGGGATCTCATCTGCAGCCCTAAAACTGGTTCATCTGGCAAACCCTCTTCTTCCGCATCTTTGAGGCTCGATCCGTCCCACCATCGGAGACTATCCGTGACATTTGACTGGAGCTGATCCATACACTTAGTGGCCAGTTTGAGAGACTTCATGGAAGCTCCGACTGCATGCGGGAGCGCCGCGAGGTCTTCTTGCGACTACAGCGAACAGGGCCATTCTTCACCATGCCTCATGGCGCGTTTAAATGGCAGTACCATCCACCAGTGTGGTTGTTTTCTCCTCTCATATCCCAATTTAGCCATCATTTTACATATCTTACCTTTTTATTGGGAGAGTCTCCCCACATTTTGATGTAGCTCTCTCTAGCAGGGGCAGATTGTAGCCCATTGGGCAGTTTTTCTTAACTAATGGAAGGATCTCTCTCTTGCAAAAAAACGTTCGCCTTTTAAGGCTGTGTCCATATGATCATATATGATGAAGTCTTCCTACTCATTGAAGTGCAATCAAGGTGTAATTCTGTGAAAGTGGATGGTAAGCCAAAATTGTCTCAATTATCTGAGCTTAAATGATTTGTAGGAGGTGGACGATCTGTAGTAGCGTTGAGTCGTTATTTTCGCACCAGATACCAGAGCATTTGCTTCAAGAAGAGTTCAAACTTGTAGCTATGATTGCTGATGTATTACTCTTACTCTTGTCCAAGAATTACAATGGAATAATTCCATCTTTTATGAACTAGGCCTAAACCTAAAGTTAGTTTAAAACTTTTTTTTGATCTTTTATGACATGTTGCAGAGGTCGCGAATGAATTTTTGCGCATGGCGACATTGCTGTTGGCTGGTGCAGTGGATGTCTCCTGTACAGGTGATGAAAAGCCCAAGGTCGATTGTAAATGGGGAAAATTAAATTTACTGTGTCCATCCGTATTTCAGATGTTGCAAGAACTTCAAACGTGGAAGAGTTGGGCACAATTGCACGTGGCGGAAAGTTCTTGCTTTCATTTCCGCAGGGTGGTCATTTGTTCATATTACTGTTGTGGTTATTTTTCTTGATCAAACCTTCAGTTCTGGCTTTAATGTTCTGTTGTGTTGCAGTGTATCTTTGAGAAGCTCTTGACTGACGAGTGTCCTTTGGTAAAGGTGAAAGACGCTTGGCTGGTAAAGTCCAGCTGACAAAGTATCATGTAATGTTTTCACTTAATGTTAGCTTTCCTATTGCAGCAACGTCACTCCTTAGGTACCTAAAGGAAGTATTAGCTGGGTGTTAGATGCAGTCACAAGAGTTAGAAGCGAGAGAGTTGAAAAGCTAAGCAAAGTTAAGTTTGTATTTAGGCAAAGGAAAAGGAGAGTGTGCGTGTGTGTGTGTATGTGTGCACGTACGTGTGTGAATAAGAAGAGGAAAACAGAATAACCTTTCTATCACCCAAGCGTGGTAGACTGGTTATCTTGTTTCCCTCTGGAGTAATAGGTCTTGAGTTCAAGACTAATCGGATAGATCTATTAGGTCTCTCGGGAATGTTCCTACGATGTGAAAATTTCTCTCTTCTTCTGGGCTAGTACAAATTTCTATACTGACAGCTAAGAAAGGGCTAAGGAGTTTTACCTTAGCCGTCCTGATGAAGCTTTTGATGGATTGCAGGAAGAATTAAATTGGATCAAGAAGTTAATCAAGCTCTACATTGGAAGAGAGGTTAGACATAGGACTCTGTAGCCTAGTTTTTTTAGTGTTTTAGTAAAATTTCCTACCGAAGTGTTGCATTTCCCAGGCACTATGGATGCATCAGCGGTTCCTCTTTTTCTTGTGGGTTCATTATTTCAAGCCAACAGATCCTGCAGAAAGCATTGGGCACCCTTTTCCTCTGGTGGAGATTTCATTTGCTAATTCATGCATTGAGAGCTGCGGTGATGATGAAGACGGTCAAAGGCAGATTGCCTATGCATCGACGTTCAAGTTATGGGTTTTGTGGGTATGTGACACACTGGAATGTTTATGGATAGTTTCATACTTGCAGCATGATTGACTTTCTGTTGATACTGTTGTTATAAACATATAGAAATGCAAGGAGAGCTCAACGTGGTTCGACTATTCGATGTTGAAAACCAGGGAACTGTTTAACATAGAGCAGCTGCTAAGGAGTAAGGCTGCTTATCAGAAGGCTCTGTGGGAGGGGCTCTATGAAAGAGTCAAGGCCCGGTCAGATGAGGAAACCTGCTAACTGACTTTAACGACTTTTAATGTACTCCAAGAACCAGGTTTTCAGATTAGTGCCATCTCTCTCATCTCTCTCTCTCTCTCTCTCATGGTGAAAACAGCGGTTTCATATGACTCATGTAGTATTAGGACACATTGGAGCCGTCTAAGAAACCAGTGGATAAATCCCTAACATACAAAGCATGATGTGAGAGTTTTGACGCGACTTTCATGGAGCTTTTCAGCACACCTGCAGAGGAATTCTCAAGCATAAAGAGAAGAATGCCCTTCTTCTCCCTTTACGCTTAAGCTCAGTTTTTTGCAAACACGGGGGATGACTTGGTTTATAAGTATGCCAAATGCGGTCCTTACAAAAGCATGGGTGAAAAAGCTTTGGGTTCATTTCGATGGATGCAAAGGGAGTGCCTCTCTCGAGACACGTCCTTGTATCGGGAAGGCATGTGGCATTAGGCAAGACAATGAATTATGTAAAAGATGGTGCCTCTCTCTTCACTTCCTTGTATCGGGAAGGCATGTGGCATTAGGCAAGACAATGAATTATGTAAAAGACGTACTTTTAAGAAATCAGGGGCTCTTGGAAAATTACTTTGTTTGCTGCAAAGGGTCAACATGTATGCCAAAATTGGGCAAGTTGCGTTGTTTGGTGCAGTCCACATTCATGAAAATACGGTGCCAAAACGAAGCACAATAGATTCTTGATTAGCTCCTTGACTCGGATGGGAGTGTGAGGTATGCCCAACAATGGGTTGGTGAAGCTATCGGTGATTTAGTGTGGCAAGTATATCTCTTCAGATGTAGTCTTTTGGAAGTCCTTATAGGAGGATATGGCCACGGATGCTTTGAATTTTTTCTTGGATGCAATGGGAGTGCATCTCTCCGAATGCAATTACTTTGGGAGGGTATCTCTTTAAATGCAATCACTTTTGTTAATATGCATGATGCACGTAGTCAATTTTGGCTAGTAGATAAGGTGAAATCTATTTTGGGGACGTAATGGGAAGATATGTTGAGCTGTTACATGGACCCATTTTGGACTTGCAAGGCTTTTGGGCAAGGGTGCGAATGCGAGGGAAAATGTGTAGTCCCATCGCATTATTATCATAACAAACTTGAATTTTTGCAACTAGTATTTGTGCAAGAGAAGACTCAAACCTATCGACGTTCCTCAAAGCTAAGGTCCCTTGCAAGGTAAGTGATGCCCAATCAAATACAAGAACAAATATTGCTCCACATGAATGGGTGCCAACTAAGTTGATTCTAGGAGTGCGACTGTTTAGCCCATTTAGTCAATGACCTTAAGGAAACTCCTAGCTTTTATAGCCTGCACTTGGCAAAAGCATCACTTCAAAGAGGAGGATATCAAATTCGAGGCTACCACCAAGGTAATTACTCATACTGCATATGAAGACATTTGATGCTTCAAGCTTTGCTCCCACAACAAACTTTCAAAGGGGAGCCAAACTACATTAATGTGGAGACCATGCAAACCAAAGATAAAATGAGGTCTCTAATAACTACCAAATCTATGTGGGTACCTAAAAGTGGGTTCTCTAGTTTCCAACATTTCAGTGCATAGCTTTCAACACACACCGGGTAAGGGATCCTATCTATAGGAGCAAGGCTAGCCTATACTTACACTTGGTTGGGTGGAGCTTAAATGTGCTTCCAAGTTTCTTCTCAATCGAAAAGAGACCAACCTTTCAAGGCGAGTCGGGGAGCTTGTTACATGCGCCAATGTAGACCACGACTCCCTATGTTGCGATAGTAGTTGCGTCCTTTGGTTAGCTTCTCCACATCAAGGCTTGTATCCTTGTCACTAGACAATAGTAACTTGATTATCCACCAATAAGAATGATGTTTGACCAACTCTTTGCATAAAACACTAGCAAACGCCATTATGAGGGGAGCATCAGAATTTGTTCATGTAGGAATGATGAGATGAAATATGATAAGGAGGATAGCAAATGCTTTGGTGGAGAAGGGTTACGAGAACAAAGGGGAACATTAAAAAATGCACGTACTTGCAAAGTAGGGTGTTAAGTGATGCTTTGATAAAACCCAATGTGTATAAAAAAAATGGACACTTAGAGGGGATGCACCCATTGTAAGCCAACATGCTAAGTATTTCTGTGGCTCTCTCTCTCTCTCTCTCTCTCTCTCTCTCTCTCTCTCTCGGGATAGTTTCCTATGACGTTGAAACAATCTTCTTCTCGTGTGTGTGTGTGTGTGTGTGTGTGTGTGTGTGCGCGCGCTAATAAAAAGAGGAAAATTCTATAACCTTTCTATCACCCAAGTGTGGTAGATTGGTTATGTCATTTCCCTCTTGAATAATAGGTCTTGAGTTCAACTCTCCTCGTCGGATAGATCTTTAAGGTCTCTTGGGATAGTTTCCTAGGATGTTAAAACAATCTCCTTCTCGTGTGTGTGCGTGCGTGTGCGCTAATAAAAAGAGGAAAATGGTATAACCTTTCTATCACCCAAGTGTGGTATATTGGTTATGCCATTTCCCTCTTGAATAACAGGTCTTGAGTTCAACTCTCCTCATCGGATATATCTTTGAGGTCTCTTGGGATAGTTTCCTACGACATTCAATTCTTCTTCTCGGGTGTGTGTGTGTGTGTGTGTGTGTGTGTGTGTGCGCGCGCGCGCTAATAAAAAGAGGAAAATGGTATAACCTTTCTATCACCCAAGTGTGGTAGATTGGTTATACCATTTCCCTCTTGAATAACAAGTCTTGAGTTCAATTCTCCTCGTGGAATAGATCATTAAGGTCTCTTGGGATAGTTTCCTACGACGTTAAAACAATTGTCTTCTTCTTCTTCTTCTCTCTGTCTCTCTCTCTCTCTCTCTGAGAGAGAGAGAGAGAGAGAGAGAGAGAGAGAGAGAGAGAGAGAGAAAGAGAGAGAGAGAAGAGAACTTGACACAAAGGAAGTAACAACTTAAATGGGAGAACAAATGAACAATAGAATGTACAAGAGTGGTGGCTTATATAGCCACAAAGATGATGCAAATAACCTCGTTGACTGTCAATGTACAATGCCTTAAGTGACTATGATAGGTGTATGGTGCTAACCTAAAGTAGTATCCCATAGAGCTAACAAAACCCCCTTCAACTCATAAGGTAAGTCTCAATCTATGAGGTGACACAAAGCTCAAAAAAGGTGGTCGTATTGGGAGAGTAGGTAGGAACACTAGTATAGACTCTTTAGGCTCAAAGGTGATGATGCACCAATGTGACTCAAAATAAACTATCCATGCGTGGCTCACATGACTCAAAGGCACGTGTTCTGGTGTTCAGAGGTAGGGTCACAAATAGCTTAAGCACAATTAGAGGCTAGTAATAATTTACCAAAATACAAGTCCTTTAGGGGAGAGAGCTGTGGATGTGTGCTCATAGATTGAACTCAATACAAATGTTGGGAAAGTCAATGCATGGGTAAACTTATCACATGATGCTAGTAGCATAGATAGTGTCTACACCCAACTACATGATATATCCAGTCAAAGTAAATCCCATAGAAAAAACCTTTGAGGTTATTCGTGCAATGTAGTACAAAAGTTTTTTGATAAAGGTTTACTTTATGAAAAACAAAAGTTCAACTCTTAAGATATAGAAATTCATATGGAAGATTGTCACAACCGGCGAGCCCAAACACATTCGATGTGACATCAACATTCTCAATGGATCGACGACAGAAGTAAGGTAGCTAATTTCAACTCTTCTACAAAGGCCTTTCAAAGGCAAAGTAAAGAAGTGCACCTTTTGCAAACTATTAGGTACTACATTTTGAAGTTTGTTTCAAAAATCTAGAAAAGGAACAAGGCCAACACCACGCACAATTCATTTCTACACAATATGAAAAAGAAGAAGATTCTGAAGCAGACAAGGTACTACAAGTACAATTGCTCGAGAAATAAGACTTATAAAGGCTTGGTAAATTCAATGAGAGGATAATCTTGTATAGGAGACACAAAAGGGTGTGTGTAAGAGATCATATGGCAAAGAATCTAAACACTGGGCCTTTTGGAGGAATGTACTTTTGCTCTTGTTGTGAGGCGCCTATTGGTGGCCAAGAGGGGCGCAATGCTTGCAACTAGTTGCCATAAGTGGAGGTGCAAGGAGAGAGAGGATGTTTGAATGCCAAGTGTGGCACCCCCTTGAGTGGAGGTGCCCCTTGAGGGCTTGTGTAGAGGTGTGGAGAGCTAGCGCTCAAGAGCTCATAGCCATGACAAATGGCAATGCACAGAAGATGGAAAAAATGCCACGCTTACAAAAACTCAAGCCTTTGAAAAACTTTACAATTTGAATTTGATGATGAATTTTGTTGGGATTATGGCCTTTGGCCTAAACCTTTCCAACCTTTATGAGTACTACCTCTTGTACAGTCAAGCAGTCCAGTCATCCTATGAGCATGTAAAGGCACATGGTTCAACACACATGGCATGGTGAGTCACACAAGAATCCAAAGCTCTTCCTAGTCATCACGCACTCGTATAATCGACCCCCGTTATGTGTAGCTGCTCTTGGCCTTTGGGAGATGCCCCTTGACCCTTGGGAAAAATGCTCGTAACCCTTGAGAGGCGCACCTAGCCATATGCTACCACTCCTTAAGTGACCAAACATTGTACACACTCCATACTGTTGATTGTTCATTTCATTATCAAATATTGTTATTAATTTTCTACTTTGTGCATTGTCCAATTGACCTCTCTAATTTCCCAATATGAATGTTACAATAATCATGCTCTAACCTTTCAACTAGTATCGGAGCCACATAGCGGTTGGTATTTTCTAATCACACATTAGATCCCTTAGTTTAATCAATCCCTAATCAACATCCTAATCTTCTATGTGTAGTCATGTTCTTGGTGAGGTCAAATGAGCCACTACCCTCTATATATCGATTATAGTAGATTAAAGAGTTGTAGGTGTCATAAGCGTTTAGTGTTTGCATTGAGCAATTTTTAGATTGATTGTAAATTCTCTCCCCCCATCTCCAATCAATTGGATCACTTTCACATCATTTTAGCATGCATATTGGTGATTATTTTTGCGAATTTTGTGACTCCAATTAGTTGCATCTTAAATCTCTCCTTCCTTTGATTTTCAAGTGTGGAGATAATGCCCAACAAGAGCAATCTATAGAGCCCCTAAGCTTTCCAATCCGACACCATTAGCCCACCTCATTATTTTTCTAAATAAAGGCATGTGTGGGAGTTGTGTGTGTGTGTGTGTGTGTGCGTGCGCGTGTGCATGTGCGTGCACGCGCATCTACTATCAAAGCCAAAGATAAAATATTTTTATTTGGGACCATCCAGAAGCAAAGTGGTTTGTCCACTTGGCTAAGCCACTAAAGATAGGGCGCTCGTGGATTGAATGCCAATTTTAGGCAACGCGGACCGTGGGTGGACTTTGACTCATAGAATTCAATTCTGCTTATTGTTTCAGCTAGGTCTGCAAGCACACCTTCCCATGTACAACACACAACTTCCCTTTTTGTGACCTTGTCGGCTTTGTAAGCGGCTGATCATCATGCTGATCCTGCTTGTAAGCTTCAATTCATGCTCTCCAAGGAAAAACACCTTTTAAAGGGGCTCTCCTACTAGCACAATCCAACACCCAATCCCTTATAAAGGGCCGGTTCCCGTGCTACAGAGTCACTAGCTCAACTGGGGCTACTTCCTGCCCAACTTCTCTCTTTCTCTCTCTTCAAGAAGGATTTCCTACCATCGACAAGAGTTTAAGGCTTATAGGCTCCAAAGCTATAAAGGCTTCTTTGAACATACCAAGCAACTAATCAATCTACAACTGAAAGCACACTTACCAGAGCCCAAATAGAACAAGCTCAAGTTATAAAGGCTTCTTTGAACATACCAAGCAGTTGAGCCATCTACAAATGAAGGCACACTTACCAGAGCCCATATAGCACAAGTTTAAGCCAAAGACGAGCAGGCTGTTGGTGTAATTATCACCTCCTTCACAATAATTATGTGCACTTCATTGACACTTGCACCATGCCAATCCAAGCATGGATCCCTTTAGAGGAAAATTTTGGTATAAAACAAGAAATGAGCAAAAAAGTTTTTTTACAAACTCACAATGAATCAAGAGGAGGACATTTCAATCCTCATGAATAGGTTAATGAGTATCATAACTCAATTAACTTACATTGAGCGTTAGATCTCTAAAGAAGTCAAGGTTGCCATGCTCGTAAGTGTTGTTCCCAAAAAAAATGACAACATAGTCACAACGCTAACAAAAAGACCCAAGACCTTCTTTGCAACAAGCTATCAATGCTTTAATTGAAGAAGAAAAGAAGCAAACAAAGAAGATTTCAACCAATGGAGGAGATTTCATTGCATCATCATCTAGGTCAACATCTTCATTAAATAGAACAAATAACAAGAAGTATTACCAGTCGGGCAAAACAAAGCACTTTTCTAAAGATTGCTCTAAAAACAAGTTTTGTAAAAAATGAGGTGTCAAAGTTCATCCACCAACAAAATGCCACATTAACACCACTAGAAGTAGAGACAAATGCATAGTCAACCTTGTAGAGGATGAAAACAAAGACAGATCAAGAGGAGGAGCACTCCATGTTTGTAACAACTTTATTAATGTTTTATAGAGGATATGAATGGTCTTCTACCTTCTTCGTTTTAGGGAAGGATACTTTAGTCTTCTGACACCATATTAGTTCAAGCCACCTTTTAATCTATGTGACCAAAGTGTGTGTGACTACTTCAATATCTGTGACTACTAGTCTATGTGGCATTGTGTCTCGATCCAACTTGTTTTAGTGAAGGAGTACGAGCGGAAGAGCGACGCGAGAGAGAGTGCGAGAAGAAGAGCACGACGATATGGTGAACTCGCTCTACTGTAATGTGTAGAGCATAGTGAGTTCTTATTAGGTTTTTATAGAAGAATATGTGTACATACCTGGCGGCCCGCCCGCTTACCTGGGTGACCACATTGGGCTTTATACCCCAACAACCTCCCACTTAAAGTCCTATGTGGTACTTTAAGTGTGAGAGAAGCTACTATACAAGCTAATATACAAGAGATGTAGAGAAGTGATGTACTACCCTACACCTATCTGCTTGCGAAAATGCGCAAAGCTCTCTGAGGGAAGTCCTTTTGTAAGTAGATCAGCAGGATTTTCTGTGGTGTGAACTTTGACAAGCTGAAGTTGCTTATCCTCGAGCATTTCCCTAATGAAATGATACTTCACATCCACATGCTTTGTCTTTGAGTGATAAACTGGATTGCGAGCCAATTGTATAGCACTTTGACTATCACAATATAACACAGGCATCTCTTCTTTGATTCCCAAATCTGTTACTAGTCGATTAAGCCAAATTGATTCTTTGCCAATTGTATAGCACTTTGACTATCACAATATAACACAGGCATCTCTTCTTTGATTCCCAAATCTGTTACTAGTCGATTAAGCCAAATTGATTCTTTGCATGCCTCTGATGCTGCAACATATTCACCCCCTGTAGTAGACTGAGTAACACAATCTTGTAATCTAGAACGCCATGATACTGCTCCACCAGCCAATGTAAAGACATACCCTGACGTAGACCTTCGGTTGTCTAAGTCACCTGCATAATCTGAGTCTGTAAAACCCTTTACACTTAGCTCCTGACTCCCATAGCATATACGCATACTCTTTGTAGCTTTCAGGTATCTCAATATTCCTTTCACTGCCTCCCAATGTTTCTTGCCTGGGTTTGACATGTATCGACTTACTACTCCCACTGCAAATGCAATGTCTGGGCGAGTAGCAATCATTGCATACATCAAACTACCCACTGTAGACGCATATGGAATCTTATCCATTTCAGCCTGTTCTTCCTCAGACACAAAACAATCTTGTTTGCTAAGTTTCACATATGGTGGCAATGGAACACTCAATGCCTTTCCCTTCTCCATATTGAAACGTTGCAAAACCTTGTCAATATACTCTGTTTGAGATAACCAAATAAACTTCTTTGATCTGTCTCTCTCAATGCGCATACCAAGTATATGACTTGCCTCACCCATGTCTTTCATGTCAAACGATTTTGCCATCTTTGACTTCAAAGCTGAAATTTCTTCCAAGTGCTTGCCAGCAATCAACATGTCATCCACATACAAAATAAGGATCATCCAACTGCCATACTTAGCCTTCTTTGTATATAGACAGTGATCGAACTCACTACGTTTGTAGCCTTGAGAAAGCATAAACTTGTGGAATTTATGGTACCATGCCCTCGGTGATTGTTTTAAGCCATAAAGACTCTTTAACAATTGGCATACCCAATCTTCCTTGCCTTTCTCAACAAACCCTTCTGGCTGCTGCATCTAAATTTCCACATCTAAATCACCATGCAAGAACGCTGTCTTGACATCCATTTGGTGCAACACCAAATCTAATATAGCAACCAATGCAAGAAAGCATCTCAATGTAGTCATCTTGACCACCGGAGAGAAGACTTCATCAAAGTCAATGCCTTGTTCTTGCTTAAAGCCCTTGGAAACAAGCCTTGCTTTGTACTTTGGCTGACTATCATGAGCGGTGATCTTATACCTGTAAACCCATTTACAAGGTAGAGCCTTTTTGCCCCGTGGTAATTTAACTAGCTTCCATGTCTGGTTTTTATGCAGAGCTGTCATCTCTGACTGCATGGCCAATTGCCAATTCCCGGAGTCCTTCATTTGCACTGCTTCCTTGTAACATGAAGGCTCATTGCAATCAGTCAACATGACATAGTTCATAGATGGAACAAACCTATCAGGAGGTCGCGTGATACGTCCAGATCTGCGCACAATAGGTGGCTCAGGCTCAGCCACAACTTGTGGTTCCACTCTATCCTGTCCTTGCTCCTCTTGAGCCCTGACATTTTGTCTTGCACGTGCAGGTCCATCTTCTTGGAAGACAACTCTTCTAATCTCCTCAACCCTCTCTGGTTTAGAATGATATTTGGATTCATTAAAGTGAACATCATTGCTGCGGACAACCTTTCTGGATTCGGGATCCCAAAGTCTGTACCCCATCTCACCAGAATTACCATAGCCTAGAAAGATGCACTTTCTACTCTTTGGCTCAAGTTTGTTCCTAAATTCCTTTGGAACATGAGTATATGCCTCACAGCCAAAGACTCGTAGATGCTTGTATGAGGGCATTTTGCTTGACCATACCATCTCTGGCACTGAATCCTTCTGCAAAACCTTGCTAGGAGATCTATTTACAAGATGAACAACTGTTGATACAGCTTCAGCCCAAAACCCATTTGGCAACTGTGCATTAGACAACATACTTCTGACCTTCTCTTGTATGGTCCTATTCATCCTCTCAGCAACACCATTTTGAAGAGGATTGTAAGGAGCAGTAAGTTCACGTTTTATACCTTTTGACTCACAAACGTCCTGAAAGGCCTTTGAAACATACTCTCCACCATTGTCAGTGCGTAAGCATTTAAGCTTCTTGCCACTCTGATTCTCCACAAGTGTCACAAACGTTTTGAAAACACTAAACGCTTCATCCTTGTGCTTGAGAAAGTAAACCCATACTTTCCTCGAGTAATCATCTATAAATGTCATAAAGTAAGAAGCTCCCCCTAGAGATAGGTTAGGCATAGGTCCACACAAATCACTATGAACAGGTGCCAACTGTGTATCTCTTCTACTGCTTCTATGCTTATGTGGCTGCTGTGTTTGCTTACCATATAGACAATGTTCACAGAATTCAAAATCATTAAATGAAAAGCCAGGCAAATAACCAGAACGAGACAAGATTTCCATTCCCTTCTTGGACATATGTCCTAACCGGCTATGCCACAAAGAAATGTTCGGCTTCTCGGTTACATTGATTACATTTTTAGAGACATTTGATACATAAATCATGTAAAGTCCTCCAGACTTTACTCCATGTGCTACTGTCATAGAACCCTTGGATATCTTCCACATGTTCTGTCCAAAAGTGGTGACGTAGCCAACATCATGAAGTAAACCTGTGCTGATCAAGCTCTTTGTAATTGCGGGAACATGTCTCACATTCTTCAGCGTGAAAGAAGAGCCATTCTGAAACTTCAATTGAACATCTCCAACACCTAAGATCTCACATGTCTGCCCATTGCCTAGCCGAACATGATCTTTAGTGGGCACATAAGAGGTAAACCACTCCTTGTTTGGAGACACATGAAGTGATGGCCCTGAGTCTATAATCCAGTCACTCAATGCATTTCCATTAGATGCTGTAAGAAGAGCTGAGTCCATTGTATTCTTCAAGAAGTAGATGTCTCCTGACACTGGACTGTCATCCTCTGCAACAATGTTTGTCACATTTATTTCTTGAATCTTCACTGAGGACTTGTTCTTCTCACCATGGTCTTCAGCTTTCTCTTTGCCTTTTTCTGCTTTCCATTCTCTACAGTCTCTTTTCATGTGACCCTTCTTGCCACAATGGTAGCATTCTATGTCACTCTTGCCTTTAGCACTGCGGGACTTGCTACGAGACTGATTCCTCTTTCCACCTTTGTACTTTTCTTTGGTCCTTCCCCTGACAACTAAGGCTGTTCCTTTGCCTTTGCCCATTGTCTTTCTATTGGTTTCTTCAGTAAGCAGACTTCCTTCTACACCTGCTATGTTCAAACCATCTAGAGGTGCAGAATTACTCAAAGCTGTGCAAAAAGTGTCCCAAATTTCCGGCAATGTGATCAACAGGAACATAGCTCTAACAGGTTCATCAAACTTGACACCTTGAGCTGACAACTGACTATAGATTGTGTTGAATTCATTCAGATGATTGGACATAGGTGTCCCTTCTTTCATCTTCAAGTCAACAAGCTTCTTAAGCTAGTATACCTGTGAAGCTGCACTCTGCTTCTCATAAAGATCACTCAGCTTTAACCATGCTTGATAAGCCGACATCTCGTCTGCTACATTGAAGTAAACGCTTTCTGCCAAAGTCAGCATAATGGTAGAAAGTGCCAATTCATCCATTTCGCTCCATTCATCTTCGTCCATATCTTCTGGTTTTATCCCCTTGAGATTTATAGGTTTTATCTGCTTCTTTTGTACCAACACGTGTCAAATCTGCTTCTTCCACAATGGGAAATTGGTTCCATCCAGCTTCTTGATATTGTAAAGAGCAGTGTCCTGTGATCCAGCCATAGCTACGCTTCACAGTGGTTTACTTTCCTGGGAAAAATTCGGTAGAGTTTCCCCTGTAAACTGACCTCTGAACCAATATCAACCTGTCAAATGAACCAAGAAAGTTTCAGATTCTGCATAAATTTCGGCAGAGTCTCCTTTGTAAAATGGCTATGGTGTAATAAAAAACAGACCCAAAAATAGCTCAAAAACACTGTCTCTCTGACACTGTAAGATGCGGGTAAACCTGTCCTGCACCTGTACTGTCTGTCACTGTCCTATAAGCATAGACTACGACAATGCCTCAACGGAAGTAAAGCAAAGATGCAATCCCAACTGTCTAACTCACAGTCAATACATCCTAGCTGCCTATCTGAGGGTGCTCGAGGGATCGCTCCAAGACCTGTATCACCTAAAGGATCTCAACATTCGAGAATCCCCCAGCTCAATAAAACCTCACTCGACCCTCAACAAAGGCTGCAGTAAATCTGACAGTACATAGACTTCCCACAAAGTCATACATCCACAAATTTCCCACTGTATGCTGTAACCGCTACGGCGGTTGTTTGCTGCGTGACTCACAGCCAGCAAACCCTCAACAGACATACATCATCTCTGACAATACATCCCATGTGGAAGTACCTGCAATGTCAGGATGAAATCTGGAATATCAAGCAGCAAACACAAGCTACCTGATGAACTAGTGGATGCCGCCTATAGTCTATGTGTAGATGCGCCTGTGTCGTATGTGACACGCCTCCAAGAACTGTGAGCCGTCCTTAGATGTGTAGACAGCCACAAATCAACACTCTGGGAGTGTCAATATCCTCAGCACCTGCAGTCGTAGGCCGAAAAACCCCTAATTTGCAGAGTCGGATCTGCACCCGTCGAGACCACGTAGTCGAAAATGGCCTGCGCAGACCTTTGTCGAAGCCGAACGGTGGCCGAGATGACCTCAGAATGAAATTCTGAGAACACCATGCCCTTCGGGCTCACCCACAGGATTTGGGGCCGTGTCTTTGCCTGTCGAATCTCACTCCAATCTGAGCAGGTGACTCTGGCTACCTGCAAGTGCTGCCCCGAGCCTCGATCTGAGCTCTGATACCAGTTGAAGGAGTACGAGCGGAAGTGCGACGCGAGAGAGAGTGCGAGAAGAAGAGCACGACGATATGGTGAACTCGCTCTACTGTAATGTGTAGAGCATAGTGAGTTCTTATTAGGTTTTTACAGAAGAATATGTGTACATACCTGGCGGCCCGCCCACTTACCTGGGTGACCACATTGGGCTTTATACCCCAACATTTAGTATAGTTCAATGTCCAAGGGGAAGATTGTTGGGCTTATGGCCTTTGACTAGAGCTCTCTAATCTCTATCGCTACTACCTCTTGTATAGGCAATAGTTTAGTCATCCTGTGAGCATGTAGTGAAGGCACATGGTTCAACACACATGGCATGGTGATATGCACAAGAGTCCAAATCTCTTCCTAGTCATCATCCACTTGTATAAATTAACACCCCCCCCTCCCTCTGTGGAGCCACTCTTGGCCTTTGGGAGATGTTCCTTGATCCTTGGGAAAGATGCCAGTGACCCTTGAGAGGTGCACCTAGCCATATGCTACTACTACTAAAGTGGCCAAAAATTGTACACACTTCTTAGTATTGAATGTTCATTTCATGATCAAGTATTATTGTTGATTTTTTACTTTTTTCATTGTCCAATTACTCTGTCTAATTTTCCATTATGAATGCTACACTAATCATGCCACCTTAACTCTAACCTTTGAATTCAGTGCTTTGGTCTACCATGGTCCATTTTAAACAAGGAATCCACTATTTATGGCCAGCCAACTATGGCCAAGTAGATAAGTCAAGTATCTCCCACTCCAATAAGCTTCTCAATGCATAAAAAAAATCAAAATGAAAATAGGCTTTAGATAATTAAAATAAAAATCTTAACTAGGAACCCCGCTCTGATACCATGTTGGAGAGAGAGAGAGAGAGAGAGAGAGAGAGAGAGGAGGGGGGGGGGGGGGGGGGGGGGGGAGGGAGAGAACTAGGCACAAGGCTAGAGACAAATCAAATGAGAATGTACTAATTGGAGAACAAGTGAACCGTATAATGTACAAGAGTGGTGGCTTATATAGACACAATGAAGATGCAAATGATCTCACTGACTGTGCCAATATAGAGGGCCTAAGCTAGCACCCTACACATGACTATGTCAGGTGTAGGGTGCTAGCTTAGAGTAGTGTGCCATATAGCTAATAGATTTTACACATGTTGAATACAAGGATTTCACATGGCTCTTGCAATAACTATGACATGCCTATCAGGGCATTGGAGTGGTCTAGGAAACCAAAGAACAAACATCATGATTTGAGAGAATTTAGATCCTCAATCATGATTTGAGAGAATTTAGATTCTCTCTTTACACTAAAGATCAATTTTTTTTCGAATGTTGGGATTTGACATGTATGAAAAATATGGCACTCTCACAAACAAAAAAGTTGTGTTTCATGAGCTTCTTGGGTGTTGCCTCTTAGAATTTTCTATTGTAGGATATGTTGGGTGGGATGCAAAGTGAATGTCCCTCTCCAGACATTTGATTGCACCAAGACGACAACATTATGCAAGAAAATGAATGGGAAACATTAAGAAATCATGAGCTCTTGGAGAAATATATATTTGTTGCAATGCTTTGGTCAACATGTATGCCACAATTTGTGTCCCTGTGAAAGAAAGTTAAGTTGCATCATTTGGTGCAATATCTTTATGCACATGTAGTATGACAATTATGATGTGTTTATGAAAACACGATATGTCCTTGTTTGGGATGGTATTGGAGGTTATGCCCAATAGTTGGGTGAGGATTCTATTAATGTTTTCTAGTGTGTGCGAAGCAAGGATTTCTCTTTGAACTTAGTCTCTTGTAATTTCTTATAGGAGGATATAGCCACAAATACTACAAAAAATTTTCAATGGATGCAATGGGAGCGCATCTAAACTATTGTCGATTGTTGTAGTGGGACCTCATCCTTCAAGATGCAATCACTTTGGGAGAGGATCTCTCCAAATGCAGTCACTTTTTTTTTAAAGTGCATGTTAATATGCATTAATACATGAAGTCACATTGATCTAATAGATGGGGGTAGAATCTTTTTTTGAGAGTGTGATGGGATAATATACCATACAAGAGAAAACAAAAAAAATATCAATGTGTGAGAATGAATAATGCTACACAACAACAACAACTAGAATGGACTTGCTAGGTTAATGTGAGCAGGAAGTCTTAGCCAATAGTGTGTCTTCATTCAATAGGAGTTCCCCACTAACATGTGGAGGACACTTCTTTTATGATGATTGGGGAGGACTACAACACCTTCTTGAGCACACTTCTTTGATGACCATGTGTGCAAACTCTTTGCTCACTATTGGAAAACATTCACATGTGATTAGTGTTCCAAACTCATAATATTAATAAAATTTAAAACCTATAATTAGATAAAGCATCCAATTAAATGAGCTTTGTGGATCCTGATATATCATATGTGGCTCTTTGTTTAGTGAGTTTAATCAATCTCAATTTGGTGTGGTGTGTAATGGAAATTGATAACTATTTATTTTTTGCACCTGACAGGTGGCAAAAGCTAAGGTTAGGCGAGGATATCACATTTTATGTACATATATTATTCAAGTGCTCATTATGAGCTATGGCCATTTATGCCCGACCGGCCAATGTATATTCATTTTTTTAGCATTGAAGAATCTAAATAAATACGTGCAAGAGAGAAATGATCACTTTTGCACAAGGGGAGATTGCACTCAACGTCTATATTATTCTTCTCTCCTCCTCCCTCTCCTCTCTCGCAGTGCCAGTGTAGCACTATGCTCTAGCAGGTGCATCTGCACGTGCTCTTCTACTCTCTCTCGCTCCCTGTCTCTCTCTATTCGCGCATAGTATGGATCATTTGTTGTGCGATTCGTCAGGCATGCAAATTTGTATGTTTATGGTTTTTGCTATTTTGGGTATTTTGCATGGCCCCTTGCATCCGTTTTTAGCATGGTGTACTACTCTTGAGGGCTTGATATGATCATCATTTTCTAATGCAAGTGCATCAATGTCACGTATGTTTGAGTAAGAAGCATGGATTGCATGATTGTTGTTGAAGAAATGTTCCAAGGGGAGTGCATGTAAGAAGTGGTATATGGCTCATTTGTGCAACGAATTCCTTGATTTCATTGAAAGTTCCATAAAGCATCATCATCTAAGGTCATGTAGATAACATTGGAGAAGTTAGAATACTTTGAGGATGATCCTAAAAGTGCATATTCATGTTGAGGACCATAAGGTGATAGGAGAAAGACATGTCATAGTCAAAAGAGGATATAAAAATTAGGCTATTTAGTTTATTGCATGCTTTTCCTAATTTTTATGACAATGAGTTTGAATCAAATGATGAATATTGTTTGCATGGTGTCTGTAAACCACCCATAACATAGATGGAGATGAAGGAGGTGCAAAAGGAGGTTGGCCAAGAGAGCCTAAAAGAGCCCCCTAGTTACCCATACCCTACCACTAAAGTGTATTCATGCAGGGAAGGAGGAGCATCCATTGCTCACAATCAAGAGAATTATGCCATTTTCATACAAAAAGTGTTATGGTAATCACAATTTTTGTGAGAAAAAGCATAGTATACCTGATAACAATGTTGTGTATGAAGATCATAGTGCATTTGAGGATGCAAATAGCAATCAGATGAAATAGGAGGATGATATTGGACTATTTCTTGACAAAATTGAGTATACAAACTCAACACTGAAGGATTCATAGCCAAAACATGTTGGAGAAATTTTATCTAAGCCTTACAAAGAGATATCAACACCAAAATACCAATGGGAGGAATTGAGAGGTATCTAAACCTTACAAACAAATATTGACACCAAAATAACAATGGGAGGAATTTTCAACAATCAAATACATATAAGAGGAAGCTAGAGGAACATGAATAGAATCTATTGATGCATATTGAAGTATGTCTATTGAAAATTTTGTGAGAATTATATTTTTGGTGGTAGACAAATGCCAAGAAAGTTACTAAACTTGTTTGGAGGAAAAGATTATTCATGAGGAACATCAAACGTTTATGTTTAAAAATGTGAAGGATGCAATGATTAGAATTTTGACTCTCAAATGTTGGAAGCAGTGTTTTAATGACTAAAGTTGAGCGTGGCCTTAAAGATGATTCAATTGCAAGAAATTTGGCAAGGACAATTGGTGTATGTTTACATTTTGATTAATGAATCATATTAGGTTTTTGGTGATAGGGTTCATTAATTAGATCATCAAATATATATGCTTCAGATAAATAAACAATTTTGAAGATAAAATTTTGAGGATTAAATTGCAAGCTTATGAGTTTTCAATTTTAAATCCATTAGGGATTATTTTTGGGAATATTTATTGGAATACTAACAAATATCTTGTTGAAAATATGTTTCTTATATTTGCCAATGTAGAAGATGCAAATTTTGGAGAGGAGGAATGCTAGAAGTTGATATCTAATTGTTGAAATTCAGATTTTGATGTGTTGTAAATTTCTACTTGGCTAAATGAAAAAAGAGGAACGCATTTAAGTGTACATTATATTCCATATTTTATCTTTACATATTACATCAACTCTAAGCACGTTTGGAGGATTTTAGACAATCAAATTTGGAATTTTTACTTGTGTCGGTCAAAAATGATGAAGGGGTTGGATTTATTCCACTCTACATGGGGATTTGATTTGATATCATACTTTATCCAATTCCATTCAAGAGGATTATTCCAAAGCAAAGAAACATTCCACAGGGTAGCAATCCACAAGGAAGAAGCTTGTGGTACAAAAATTAGTGCATATTCAGAATGTCAAAGAGAAAATTTTAATGGATTTCAGAAAACCATCTTGATTTTTTACCTACACTCTACCTTTGGAGTAGAGGATTTCTAATTGATTGTTGGTTCCATGCGTTTATTTTATATGAAAAGATATTATATTTGAGAGATTTCCTGCCTTGATGTGTTGCCAAAATTTGGAGCACCTGTATTTCCCTTGATCGAAGGAAATGCACAAAGATTTGTGATTTCACATGTAAGGGACTAGAAGAGTTGGAGAAGTGTACTAATGTACCTTGGATTTGGTTCTAGCCACTATACTTTACAGCCTCACTAGTCTATCTAGATTATCTTTTGATCAAGGGATTGTGGATATATCATCAAAATTTGGAAAAAATATCAAGCCACCAAGTAGTGCCTATGTTAGGTGTATTTTGGGCCAGCCCTCTTGGGAAATGGAGAGTCATAGGATTTGGAAAAGTCAAGGGAGTGGATAGTTGGAAAGTCATAAAGCTTGGTGCTTGGAAAGTCATAAAACTTAGTAGCTGGAAAGTCATGGGACCTAGAACTTGGATATTTAAATGCACTTGTACTCTTTCTATTTTTATTATATTTAAATACAATTTTTATTCTTTGTCAATGTACTCTTTCTCTCATCTCTTGGTCGAGCTTCTCTATATCACCTTGTCTCTTGCTAATGAGCTTGTAGCAGCTTTAAATGCAACATTTGGAATTTGAGCTAGGGAGCAAGGAGATTCAGTAGAGCTAGGCTCATTGAAACAAAGTAAGGTGTTGAATTTTGAAGTGTAGCTAACTTCTAAGGATTGTTGAGTTGTATGCTTCATGAAAACTAGTAGAATCAAGCTCTGTGGATGTGTTCTCTTCACTAGGGTGACCAATTTCATGCTCTTGGATTTCTCTCAAATGTCAAATTGACCATAGCCTTGATTGATCTTACTTGCCTCTCCCAATTTTTGACAGTAAGTTGAGAAATGTTATTTTGGAGAGTTTCAATGAGAATTCTTATTTGTATATGGAATTGTTATCACATACAACTCAAGTTACAAAGGCCCTCAAGCTTTTGATTAAAATTTCAATGAATTCATCGGTTAAAGGTTTACTCAAGGGCTTGTTTATTGTGAATACAACCTCATTCAACTTGATACCTCATTCTATAATGTTTTTTAACGATCATGTATCAATCAAGAAAGTGTTTTTTGTAATTCTAGGGTTTTAATTCACAACCAAACAAAGC
Organism: Adiantum capillus-veneris; assembly: GCF_014529385.1. Taxonomy (NCBI): domain Eukaryota; kingdom Viridiplantae; phylum Streptophyta; class Polypodiopsida; order Polypodiales; family Pteridaceae; genus Adiantum; species Adiantum capillus-veneris. The sequence goes on from NC_140949.1 coordinate 127,436,113, forward strand.
TTTCATGTAGAAATTACTTTTCTTTATGAGATAGTTTTTTCAAGGATCTACTCTAAGCTTTCCATACTTACTATAGTTGAGAATATGGTGGCAAGAAGAACCTGTAGGATTCTATCAACACCGATCCTAACTTTATATAGTACATTGAATCAATGATGACAATTTTTATGTCGAGGATTCAACATCAAAGAGAATGTCCAATTTCTATATTTTGTGTTGATTCTCAAAGATTGGGCAAGCATAGATTTTAGAAAGTCAACATTTGAATGTGCTATCAAATTTGGTATCTACATGTAGACATGAAGCCAGAATTGCACACCAATAAAAAATTAATTTCCTAAATGCATATTAGAAATGCATCCTCTTTTATGTAAAAAGGGTAGACACTAGCTCCATGATGGGCTAAGATCCCATTCAATGCACATCATACATAGATCATGAATGCTAGATCCACTTCTATGGTGTAATTGATTAGAATCTAGTAAAGCCTTCACAAAAGAACAAACGAAAGAAATAGAGATCACTCCAAGAGGGGACAAAATTTATTATCTTAAAGCTTGGATAATTTGCATCTCACCCACAACTTCTGTAAGCTACTTAACTTGTCACAAAGCCACAAATATTAAATGTGATAACACTTGAGAGGGGGAATTGTTGCGGAAATCAAGTATCATTCACTATGTGGGTAACCCTCTTAAACCATGCTTAATAGACACCACAAAAATAAAGTAAATGTAGATTTGCACAATCATTATGCATGATATTGTTTTGTACTTAAAGAGTATTTGTTGATGTGCACTTTCTCTCTATGGATATCTTTTGGTCAACCTTCTCAGTATCTCCTTCTCCCTCCCTTGTGGTGTCATAGTATCTTCAAAACCAACACACCTATGTAGAATCTCTTGTAGCTAGCTTATCCTACTTTACTCTTGGGAAGGATAATTATTTCAACTCATTTAGGCAACTCCCTAGATAAACCTTTTACTATTCACATTGTGGGTGAGACCAAATATCCCTTTTGGAAGGACCAAAGTAGGGTAGGACTTGTTTCTATTTCCAACACTACTAGACATCACTTTAAATGCTAGAGGAAATTGCTTGATTTTATTGATCTACAAATGATATACACATCAAGGGACATCAAAGATCACAGATGAAAAAATAAATTCACAATACCATGTGAGCTTGAATTCAATATATTTTTTATATAAAGTGGGTGCTTATCAAAGGACATCATTTCACAAAGTAGAAGTAAATGATATCGTGTGAGTATCCAAATTATGTTTGACAACGAATGGATCCTCTAAGGACTACATGTCATGAAGTTGTATGTTATAGCATTTGTTTCTTGCCTTTCAACTTAGTCTCCCCCCATAATTGATGTAGCAAGGAACGATGGAGTGCATCCAAGGAGGCATGGAAGATATGGGATCCAAATAAAAATTCCATCATTGATAGAGAGAGGAATGGTGGAGTGCATCCAAGGAGGCATGGAATATGTGGAATTCAAATAAAACTTCCACGTGATATACAAGATAATCCTGCTTCAAGAAAAGAGAGATCTAGAGTCAACACAATATAAAATCTAAATTTTTTCAAAATGCATTTAAACTAAATGTGGTCTACAATGGATCACAAATATAAGAACTAGTTAGACAACTATAAAGAACATGTGATGGCCGATTCTCTTGTCCAAGGTCTCATTGCCAAAGAAGTGAAGAATTACCTTGATGTAATGCCACAAAAGTTGGCCATAGAAATCCAAAATCCAAACAAGAAACTCCAACACAAGAGTGTTTCCCATTCAACAACAAGGAACAAATGAATTTTTGAAGGAAAAAAGCCAATGAGAAAATTCAACGCAGGTTTCAGAGAAGATTGCAAGTGCACTTTTTAATCGTTGTGTACAAAGTCGTTGCCGGTGGATCCATGAAGTGTTGAATCAAGCCACCAAACTTGATGGGCATTTTTTTCTTCACATTGTAGCTCCTTTACGATGAAAAAGTGCACTAGTGATAGGTTGCATACATCATTGTATGGTCAATTCTAGGCTCATATCAGTACCATTTCTTTGTTATCATGTGCCCTTTGAGAGAGCACGACTATTGGCTATGACCAACATCCTTGCCACAAGAATTATGTGGTAGGCTAAATGTAATTTCTTTATTGACTTGTAATTCAAAAAATTATGGGAAGGCCTATCATCAATAAACTCTCCAGCGTGGTGACCCACTATAATATATACATCCTACCAACTCTGGAGGGTTCACTACCGTGCAGCTTGATAGTCAAGCAAAACTCACCCAAAATGATGGGAAAGAACTTGCACCATGTGTATAGACTTATCCTTTCCTTTGGCCTTATTTTATGAATTTTAATTTATGTTAGAGAGATTGTTCTTCTCATGATCATTCAAGAGACAAACATAACCTAGCTTATTTTTAGAATCTCACTAAAAATTCACATTGGAGAGAGGTCCATCATCCCCTTTAGACTCCATAGTTGACTCTACTAGAGGAGAGTGAGCTTCCATCTTCCTCTTATTGGTGTGTGCACGAGGAGAATAATTAGTTTTATGATCCCATCTCAACTTGGAAGCACTCTTCTTGTCTAGAGAATCATCATAATATAGGTTTTGGGATATTTTTCTCTTATGTAATATTTCTATTTCTTGTTCAGAACACGTATATATTTGTGAACCATATGGAAGTCTTCTAGGTTCTCCATCTTGAGGATAACTCACTAATTTTAATAAGATATACAGGTGCAGGGTCATACCTTGCATCAAACACATATCCCAATCCTTTCAATTTAGGTCTTCCTCATTCTCTGGGAAAAAGTTCCTTTTGGATTTTGTCTCAATACACTTTCCAAGCAATGGGTTTAGGCTTCTGACTTATCCACCACCTTGTAGGCATTTCCTTCAAGAGACAGACTAGCCTTTGCTATCCATAACACATCCGGGGTGAAACACAATTGATGCAAATTCACTTCACTAGTGGAGGAATCTATCTACACCATCCTTGTAATGTTTCTACTATTTACTAAAAACAAAATTCTTGACATTCTTAATTTAGGCATTGGGATCGCTCGTAGGGTCCACCTTCCCATATGGAAACATATTTCATGCGTTTATTAGGATGGGCCCAATTAGATAGAATCTATGGGTAACTTGCTAATATAATTTAGTGATATTTTTTTGGTTTTCAGACTAAGGGCCAAATGTCTTCAACTGTGTGTGTGTGATAAGCTTTTGGTACCCAGATTTGCATGGTTCCTTGCAGACCTTTCTTGGTCTTGGTTTTGATTTATCTTTTTTTTTTTTTGCTTGGTGATTAGTTTTTGTGTAACTTTTTTATTGGGACTAAACAAGATGGTTTGTTGTCCCTCCAAATTCTATATTGTAATGGAATTTGTGTTCCAATTAGGAACTGCTTTGTACACTTACCCAATGAGTCCCCACATCATCTTTTCCCCTGGCTTTGCATCTAGTAAGTATGTAGAAAAGGTGCATGCCACCTTGACTAGCTATTGTGATGGCTAGTTGGATGTTTACTAGCATAGTGTACCCAAACACATTTGCTGTATGAACATCCAATTGATGTGGCTCCGTGTTTGCTGTTTCATCTAGATGTATGTGGTGTAATTGATCACATTGACTCTTGTACTTGTGTTGATCAAAGCTATTTTAGTATGAATTGTTAGCTATAATCCCCATGTCCACGCCATCTAATAGTTTGTAAAATAGAGTGATTTGACTTATATCTACAAGTGAATGATCTTGTTGCAAAATCCTTGCTGTTCATTTCTATATTTGAAAGAGAGGCTCTTGTTGTGTCTGATAAATTATTTCTTGCTCCCTCTTCTTCCATTCTCTGGCTACATGTAATCTATTTAGCATCTCATTGGTAAGTAGCATATGATATTTACATAGTCAACACCCACTAATCTGTTGAGATGTCGAGCTCTACACCTTGAGCTGGCATCCACTACGGGTCTTGGCCGCTTACGGCATTTACTCACTGGCGTGTTAGGTGACCGACATGGAGGATCTCTGCCAGTGATTCTACAGCTGGACTACACATATAGTGCCAGCCTAGTACGCTTCTAGTGAGTTCACACTTAGTGACTACATGTACATATGTGCTACTTTTCAGCTTTAGCACTTAGTCATTTTGTACTCTCTTTTCTGTGAAGAAGAAGAAGAAGCTTTCCATCTCTGTGTGCTTTGTGCTTGTCTTGTGTAGCTCTCTTGCATCCTCATTCTTTACATGGTATCAGAGCCTGGTGTAGGCAAGAAAGGCTAAGAGAGCAAGAGCATCACAATCCCTTCGTTCGCAATCCACGACCAGATGCAGTATACAGAGATTTACTGTACAAGTACAGTGGTTGTATGTACGCTTGATTGTGGACACTCGTTGAGTGTAGAAAGCGTTACAGGTACCACGATAGCAGGTTCAGCAGATTTGCAGGTTTTTGCAGATTGCAGCTATTTTGTCTTAGTGCTTCAAGATGTCTGACGGTTTCAGTCAGATTGTTACTGAGAAGCTTGAGAAAAATAACTACCCTGCATGGAAGTTCAGAATAACAAATTTCCTAAAAGGAAAAGGTTATTGGGACTATGTAGAAGGAGACAATGAAAAGGAACCAGAGATTCCCGAGGCAAATGCTACAGCAGAACAAAGGAAAGCTTTGAGGGACTGGCAACAAGGCCAGCGCAAAGTGATGTATTGGATTTCTATGAGCATCACAGATGGCATGATGGGCTATCTACAGGATGCTGAAACCCCCGCCATTGCATGGAGAAACTTAGGCAGAGTGTTCGAGGTGAACACCAAGGCCAGGAAGCTTCAACTAAAGTCGGAGCTAAATCAGGTTAAGAGGAACAACCTCTCAATCAATGATTATGCCTTGAAGATCAAGAGTATCATTGAGGCTCTTGGATCTATTAAAGTCTCAGTGGAAGACGATGACATTGTCCATGCATGCTTGGATGGTCTAGGAGATGAGTATGTACATTTTAGGTCTTCCATGAATACAAGAGACGACATCCCCGTGTTCCAAGATTTGATTTCTATGCTTATTTTTGAGGAGAAGAACCTTGACACATCTTCTTCTCATGGCAGAAATAATTATGAACAGGCCTTCTATTCTAACTCCAACAGAGGTAGAGGTAGAGGTCGTGGTCGAGGCCCAAGGGGTTGCAGGGGCCAATTTTTGGAAGGTCAATCAAATCAAAACAATACAGGTGGCAGGGGAAACCAGTCTCAAGGCAGGGGGAGTCAAAGAGGTCGTGGTGCAGGATCAAGCAGGCAACAACATACTCCAGATAGCAGAGAATGTTGGACTTGTGGTGAAAGAGGTCACATGTCACGTGACTGTCCAAAGGGAAAAGCAAGTGGAAAGAGAGAACATGGCAACTATGCATCTACTAGCAGAGATGCAGACGACAACAAAAACGAGCGCATGTTTGTTATGCAGCATGTAATGAATACAATGACTGCAGAGAATTCCACCCAAGATGATGTTTGGTATGTGGATTCAGGTGCCTCTAATCACATGACGTCTCCTAGAGAGTGGTTTAGAGATATGCGCAAACCAGATGTGTCAGGCTATGTGCAGACAGAAGATGACACAGCTCACCCCATTGCTCATGTAGGGACATACCTCTAAATACGAAGAGTGGGAAATCAAAGTACTTAGCAGATGTACTTCATGTCTCAAACATTACAAAGAATCTTGTTTCTGTTGGACAAATGGTCGAGCAGGGTTTGCAGGTTCGCTTCAATCCAAATGGCTGTTATGTAGAAGATTTCCAGAATGGCTGTAAGCTGATCACAGAGGGCAAATGTGTGGGCAGAATGTTTACGCTGAATGTAGACATGCCTGAGGTAAAAGCTGCATTATTTGCACAGGGCACAGGTGTTGTGGCTGATGTTGACATTTGGGACAAACGCATTGGCCATGTCAATGAGCAGAGATTGCGCAGCATGCAATCAAAACAGATTGTAAAAGGTTTGCCCAAATTCAAGGTGGATGGTATACATAAAGTGTGTGCAGCATGCCAGTTTGGAAAATAGTCAAAGGGCTCATTTCCACATGAGCGCAATGTATGTAAAAAGCCACTTGAGGTGGTTCACACAGATGTTTGGGGTCCAACCGATACTGCAAGTATACATGGTTGCAGGTATTATGTCTCTTTCACTGATGACCATACAAGGAAAGTATGGGTCTACTTCATGCATAACAAAAGTGAAGTGTTTGGTCACTTTCAAGACTTCAAAGTCATGATTGAGAAGGAGACAGATATGCAAATCAAGACATTGAGGTCAGATGGAGGGGGAGAGTACTTCTCCAATGATTTTTCAGATTTTCTGCGAATGCATGGTATACGCAGGCAGTTTACATGCAGATACACTCCACAACAGAATGGGGTCGCAAAAAGGAAAAACAGGCACATTGCAGAGGTTGCAGGTGCATTGATGAATGAGAAGAACATGCTCATCATTTCTGGGCTGAAGCCGTAAATACATCTGTGTACATTATGAACAGGACACCTACAGCTGCGGTGCATGATGTAACACCTGAGGAAAAGTTTACAAGTACAAAGCTTGATTTGGCACACTTGAAAGTGTTTGGCTGCATAGCTTACATGCATGTACCAGATGAGTTGCATAGGAAATTGGATCCTAAAGCAGAGAAATGTATTCTTGTGGGATATTCCCTTGAACAAAAGGGGTACAGGTGCTACAATCCTACTACACGAGAATTACGAGTGAGCAGAGATGTAGTCTTTGATGAGATGAGCAGGTGGTATAGTAATGCACATGGCACTATTGGGGCTGATGTAAAAGATGATGTGGTTGTACAAAATGTGAGGCCACAGTCACAGGTTTTGAGTGGACCACAAGAGTCCTCTTCTCGTGGCTCTGTTGAGAAACCATGGAATGGTAGACTACATACGCAAGTTACTCCACCAACAGGTACAGGGAATGTATCACGAAAAGGAAAGGAAAAGGTTGATGAACCTCCCTTTATGGCTGATGCATCATCAGGTTTTTCACATGTAGACATGGATTCAGATGGTTCTGAACAAAGTCTTGATGAGGAATTTGGAATTTCGGCTGTCAGGACACCTGGTGTAAGGAAAGTACAAGAAGATGCTAGAGGGCAAAGGAGTGACCCAGGACCGCGCAGATCTAATAGAGTCAGAAATCCAGTTCAGAAATTGACTTATGATGGGTATCTAGCGCATCACCAAGCCTACATGGCTAAGGTGATACAGGATGTGGAGCCCACATGTTTTGAGGATGCAGTTGGAAATGTGCATTGAGATGATGCAATGAATGAAGAGATGGCTGCATTGGAAGCAAACGACACATAGGAGTTGGTGCCATTGCCAAGTGGCAAGAAAGCTATTGGTTGTAAATGGGTGTATAAAACCAAGCATAAGGCTGATGGTAACATTGAGCGTCACAAGGCAAGGCTGGTCGCAAAGGGTTATGCACAGACGTATGGCATAGACTATGAGGAGACCTTTGTTCCAGTGGCAAAGATGACGACTGTGAGAGCTGTCATAGCAGTGGCTGCATCTAGAGGATGGATTATGCATCAAATGGATGTAAAGAATGCCTTCTTGAATGGTGAGTTTCAAGAGGAAGTGTATATGGATCAGCCACCTGGTTATGTCGATCCAGGTTACCCAGATTATGTATGCAGACTTCTCAAAGCTTTGTATGGTTTGAAGCAGAGCTCTAGAGCATGGTATGATAGGATTGCCAAGTATCTTGTCAGTATTGGTTTTAGGAGAGCTCATGCTGATCATTCACTCTATGTACGTGAGAGTGATGTGGGGATTGTGGTCATTACCATATATGTAGATGACCTTATTATTGTTGGTGACAATGCTATGGAGATTGACCATGTGAAGGGTCTTCTCATACAGGAGTTTGAAATGAAAGATTTAGGTGAGTTGCGCTACTTTCTTGGCATTGAGGTGATCAGGACTCCAGAGGGTGTATGGCTATCATAGAGACTGTATGATTTGGACATGTTGTCAAAGTATGGTATGGCTGATTGTAAGCCAATTTCTATTCCCTTGGATGTGAATGCAAAGCTGAGTGCAGAGAAGGGTGATGTTGTTGAGGATGTCAACATGTATAGGAAGATTGTGGGTAGTCTAATCTACTTGACTATCACGAGGCCAGACTTGAGCTACACAGTAGGCTTGGAGAGTCAGTTCATGCAGCTTCCGAGGAAGCCACATTTGGATGGAGTACGATGCACACTTAGGTATGTGCAAGGTACTCTTGGCTACGCATTGTTCTATGCAGCAGATGCACCATTAGCATTGTATGGGTATACAGATGCAGATTAGGAAGGTAGCATTGTTGATAGGAGATCTACGAGTGGCTTCATGTTCTCTTTTGGGAGTGCTGCTGTTACTTGGAGCAGCAAAAAGCAGCCTACGATTGCTTTATCGAGCACAGAGGCCGAGTACAGAGGTGCAGCAGTTGCGGCGTGCGAGGTAGCTTGGATACGCACATTACTTGAGGACTTGGGAGTGCAGGTGGACCAGCAGATTTTCATCCATTGTGACAACCTTAGCAGCATGCAGTTGGCTAGGAACCCAGTGTTCCATGCCAGGACCAAACACATAGAGGTCCATTACCACTACGTTCGAGAGCGAGTGTTGGCGGGCGACATCGACTTGGTCTACGTCAGCACAGAGGAGTAGATAGCGGATATCTTTACCAAGGCCCTCGGAGCTGAGAAGCTTCAACGTTTTTGGACTATGCTTGGACTCTGCGACATGCAGAGCTCGAGGGGGAGTGTTGAGATGTCGAGCTCTACACCTTGAGCTGGCATCCACTACGGGTCTTGGCCGCTTACGGCATTTACTCACTGGCGCATTAGGTGACCGACACGGAGGATCTCTGCCAGTGATTCTACAGCTGGACTACACATATAGTGCCAGCCTAGTACGCTTCTAGTGAGTTCACACTTAGTGACCGCATGTACATATGTGCTACTTTTCAGCTTTAGCACTTAGTCATTTTGTACTCTCTTTTCTGTGAAGAAGAAGAAGAAGCTTTCCATCTCTGTGTGCTTTGTGCTTGTCTTGTGTAGCTCTCTTGCATCCTCATTCTTTACATAATCCAATTGGCCATGCCATTTCTGTCCAAAATTGCGAGCTTGACTGCTCCACTTTGCGAGACATCTTTTATCACATATGGCCCATTCCCTTTCTTTTTAAACATAGGAATATGCTGCTTATTAAGGGTGTACTAAGACTAGGTCTCCTTTGCTGAACTCTTTGGTGAGAGTCAAAGAGCTATTTCCACTTTCAATTTTTTTACAGATGTGAACAATGGCTGCTAGTATCTACTCATGTCTAATTTTTCTAGTTCTTTAAGTCTTTTTGACAACTCATGCCTCATCTATTCAAGTCAATGTGCTACTCTCAAAGTGGGTGATTAAAACTCCATAGCTTGTATGGGATCAAGTCGATAGATTAGATTGAATGGATTAATATTCAAGTTAGTTTTAAATTCCACTCTATATGCTTGTATTGCAAAATACAAGTGTATTTCTCAATTTTCTCTACCAAACTAAAAATCTTTGTAAGGATAGAGATTAGGATCTTGTTTGTGTGTCTGTCTTTTGGCTATTTACCTATAAATGATAGGGTGCATGTTTTCTTACATATGATCATCTACTCATTTAACAATGTGTTAAATCACTTCATAAAAAAAATGTGTTTCCTTGTCACTAATTATTTCTATCGGTAGACCATATCGCATAAGCACATACTCATACAAGAACAAAGCCATTGTCTAAGCATTGCTCTTGTGCATGGATTTTTCTTCAACTTAATTTGTCAAATAATATGTGACTACAAAGATATATTGATCTTGGCTTCTATATGATAGAGGTTGTATGGGTCCCACAAAATATATTCCCCATTTGGAAAATGCCCCCGCTCCCCCATTGTTCTCAAAGGCATTTCCTCTGTGGTATGCTTGCCCTTTTGCCTACATGCATCACATCTTTCACCATAATCTTTGGCATGAGAAAATAGATTTGGCCACACAATTCAATTGTCGTTATTTATCTTGTAGCTGTATCTATTAAAAAATGCCCCATGCTAGTCTTGCATGTGTTTTGTCTGAGATAGGGTTATATACATCTACACTTGCAATTAAGAAAAGTTGTTGATCTTTACCTTATGTTTACAATCAATCTCCTACCATATCATATTGTCAAGCCTTGGTCTCAATTAATTTGAGAGTTAACATTAATGGAATTCTTGTATCAAATTGCACAATCTTCATGAGAGTCACAATACTTTTAGATCATCTAGGTGCTATTTCAATTGAGCAAATGGATATGTATTTAGTAGATCATTAATGGAATTCTTGTATCAAATTGCACAATGTTCATGAGAGTCACAATACTTTTAGACAATCTAGGTGCTATTTCAATTGAGAAAATGGATATGTATTTAATAGATCATTAATTACCCCTTTTGGTACCTCAATATGATGTAGATGATTAGCCTTAATATGTGTAATACCCTTCTTTACCACATTAGAAAAGTCAAATTACAACAATATTATGAACAATTAACCTTATGCTTAGTGTGACATGGTTTGTTACCTAAGTAGAGTAAGGCGTAGAGATCCAATATAAATTTATTTGATAATAAATAGTGTCAACATATCTTCACTACACATATCATTCCCAAATTTTACCTCTCAATTGGTGTGTAATTCTTCTCTAATGTATTAGGTCTCCCCAATCTCTAGTTGCCTATTTTCCCTTTAGAGTTGTCTTCTCTTTAGAGTGTCCTTTCAATATGTAAATAGTGAATATATATTTTTTGAAGCCATTAGGAATACTTAAGCTGTCTACTTACATAAAAGATTAGAACCATGGTACCTTCGCCTAGTTGTGCCAATACGCATCCAATGACAAAGTTTGATGTCTTGACACACATATAAAATATATGGTGCTTTTAGTAAAGGAGATGACACCGATGTGTTGTCCAACTTCTCAATAGCTATTGGCATTTGTTAATAATCAAGGTAAAAGTAATAATAGGCCATAAAGAGACTAAGCTACTACAATGTACATGCATATGAACCTTTGTTAATATCCAACTGCCCCATGAATATCTATACTTCATGGACCATTGGGTGTCCAAATAGTTTGTGCAATTGTCTTGATATTTTTGAAATCCGTCATTGATATCCCAATTTTTAATGCTATATGTCCAAGTATTTTACCTTGTGGCACCATGAATACCCACTTCTCAGGATTTAAAAAGATCCTACACTATTTGAAATTTTGAAAGAAGGGTCACCCCTCAACGAATAATTCGAAATTTTGAAAGAAGGGTCACCCCTCAACGAATAATTCAAAAGTCATTGATATACACTTCCAAGAATAATAGTAGGTACTCTTTGAATGCAAGGTTTCTCAAGCATTGCTCAATCCAAATGGCATGACTCTATAAGAAAATATGCCTCACTTTGTAGCAAAGGTAGTCTTATGTTGATGATTTTGATGTATAGTCAATAGTTATACCCCAAAACACAATCTAGAAAGCTATAATTGTTTTTTGCTACACATTCTAAGACATGTTCATTGCTTGAAAGAGGATAGTTATCACAAATGATAGTTGAATTCATCTTTTTGAGAAACACACATGGAAATATAAAAGGGTTTTGGATCTTCATCAGGTTGGGATGGACCTATATTTGGCATCATTGGGTCCATCATATGACTTTTTAGGTACCAAGAAAATACATCCTACTATTCCTTTAGGGCATTGATCAAAATATCTTCCTCCTCTAGGGATTCTTTTGGTCCGTCATATGTCTTTCCAGGCTCCTGCGTGAGTTGTTGTACCACTAACTTTCTTTCATGAAATGTACACTTCTTGTAATGGGACAGAAAATTGATGGCCCATCACATTGTCCACCATTGTTCAATTCCGATTATATAGACATTTTTAATAGTTTTCTTTAACTCTTGGTATTTTTCTTTTCGTTGGATTTTGTTCATTCAACCCTATTTCTATTTATTTATTTTGTCTTTGGTTTAGATTCCTTTTTCTTTCATCATTTAGGCTCTTTTACTTGTGGCAAATGACATCTTATCTTGTTCTTGAAACAACCTGCCTATTTACTAAAATAAGGTATTGCATTTTCTCTTTTAATGTGGATCATATCCATGAAATTTGCTTTTCCTCATTTTTATTTTGGAAATGTTTTGTTTTAACTGTTTCATTGGTTGGGAAAGTCATATAGTTTTCCCTCTGCATGCCTAGCTAACAACTGCACTCTTTTATACTCATTTTTGCAATCCTTTTGAAGTGATTGAAATTTCTTCGATCACATTTGCAACATCATAGAATGTTGCTTCATTTTCTCATTCAACCAAGTCATCTATGTATATTTCTTTGTGTATCTTGAATATAGATGTCTTCTTTGGTTACACTCTTTAAGTTTTAAAAATCTTATTTAAATCACTATCATCCTTGCTTGCTATGGACACCATTTGAATTGGGATTATATGATATCCCTCTTCATCATAGAGCTTGGTACGAGTTTATTGTTCATGCATACATCTATAGTAGCTCACATTTGGGTCCATTCAGAAGGTTCAAGCACATGCTCTAGAAATGGCACAAGAATACATGCTTATCTGCTACATCTCTTTCCAAGAGGCAATCTTATCTTTGTGAAATATCATTTTCCAAATCACCACATATTGAGTGGTGTTGTGTGGTGAGGGTGACCATTCTAGAACTAATGATTAATTTTTTACCTTGAGGTTGTTGAAGATCACTCTTTTCCTTCTTCACTCAGTAGGTTGTGAGGGAACTTGTTGGTTGATCAAATACCTCTTCATATGCGTTTAAGTGCGGGGAGACTTACGTTTTCTAGCTAGGGGAGGTGGTTGAAGAGTCTCTACATTCTTCTTCTAGGAAAAATTTGGAAAACTAGTCTTCACAAACTTTCTCATGGCTTCTAAGGTGGATACTTTTTGTGGTCATGTTGGAGATTGGGGTAGCCAACTTATTGATCCTTCTAAAACTTCTTTCTCATGGGTGCATGATCATCTTGAGGATTGAACCAATTTGGTTGCCCCTCCCCTTCTATTTATATTTTGTAAATACTGCATTGGTGGTATATGTGGCAGAGGAGTCAAGTTTTGTTCTTCATGCATCAATGTGTATGTGATTTGAGTGCTCGAGGGGAATTGGGGGGGGGGGGGGGTGGTGGTGGTGGTTCACCTTTAAAACACTATTCATATAACATGAGTTCAAAGGGTATTAAAAAAACCCTTTTACTTACATGCTTAAGGTAATAAAATGATCCATTTTTTTTCAAAAATTTACATGTTTTTCTCTAAAATAAATTAAAAAATCCCTTCTATTAATATAATTCTATTAAAATTTTAAAATTTTGACAATTAAAAAAACCCTTTCATTTGAACTCACGTAGTAACTTACATGTGTAAGAGGTGAACCCCCGAGTTTGAGTGAGTAACAAGGAGCCACTCCTTTGTGCATCAATGTGTATGTGGTTTCAGTAAGTGGTAGGGACTAACCAAGGAAAGACTTCACCTTTTGTTTGGATTTTCTTTTGCCTATGATCACAGTACTATGAAAGTTTTAGGCCTATGATCACAATACTATGTCTTGCCATTTGAATGTCATAGTAAAGGGTTAGGGTCATGTCAAAGATTGAGGTCTTTCTATCAAAGTTTTGCGCAATGTATCCATTAACTAGCCAAACTTCTAGGGTTGTTCACTTTCAACAATATGCCAAATGATTGCATTGGCAAGGGAATTTCTTGAAATCTTAACTTCTTCCAAGCTAGCTTCTTGGTGGAAGGGCCAATGAGCTCTCGAGAATCCAGGCCATGGGTGAGGTGAATTGATGTTTGGCTGCATGGCCACAAGCTCATCACTTGGCTTATCAAGTTCGGGGTAAGGTGGATGGTTCTTTGTTGGTCTTGGAGATCTGTGAGACTACTACTCTCCCTTGGTGGCTAAGATTGCATATTATTTTATACGTTCTTGGTTGGTCTTGGAGATCTATAACTACTATTCTCCCTTTATTATTGTTGAGATTGCATAGGATTTTATAGGATCTTTGATGGTTTGGACCCTATGGAGAAAGTTTGAAGTAATCTTGAAGCCTGAATAATTTCCAAAGGTGATGATCTATGTCTTCTTGTGCTTGATGTAGCTTTCAAGTTGAGGTGTTTGGTAGATAGGTAATAAATTCTTCACCTTATGGAGTTTTGAAACATCCCCTCATGATATTAGCATCATGTCATACTAGTTGGTCTTCATCTATCCAACATTTGGTGATGAGGTCCCCAAAGAGTTGGTCTAACGGTAAGGCTTTGGCCTCTCAACCTATGGGTTGTGGGTTCAAATCCCCCGTTGGGTCACACTCTAGAGGGACACCTTGTGCTCACCTGGTGTTCACGTTGCTAGGGCTCTTGCCCTTGGACACTCGAGTGCATCCTCCTCCTGGGGTGGGTCACCAGAGGAGGAGGTTCCTAGCTGGTTGCTACGAGTTCTCTCCATCGTTCCCAGCATGTGGTGCATCAATTAGGTGGCCATGGTGATGCTTACGCGTGGCTCTTGCCCGATGGTACGCGGCCCTTGCCCGACCATGTAACATGGCTAATATTTGGAAGGGATAAGCACCTCCCCCTGTGGGCCCTATGGTGTGTCGGAAAAAAAAAAAACATTTGGCAATGAGAGCTCGTTATAGATCTTGTATGGTTCCTCCTTTGATTGGGTTTCATCACCTTAGGAAGCTCGAGCTTCATTTATTCATTCCATGGAGGCACATTGGTTGGTTGTACTCTACCACCTTTGAAGGATGCTCCACCACTTGCACCATCGACTTCTCTAGAGGGTTCTCTAGAAATCCTTCTTTTTTTTTTTTTGTGGGAGAGGTACCTTCTTTTGCATTTTTTATGTCATTTTTAAAACATTATTGAACGTTCTTAAAAGCTTCCAAATAGCTTTCTAATAAGGAAAGCTAGGAGGAAAGAAAAGCTTAGGAATACACCTCCTCAATGAGAAATTCAATCGCTATCTAGAAGCTTGGGAAGTGCTTGATTAGGATACGGCTGATGCTTCCTTATATTGTTAGCCTCGTGATTTCTTGACCACGAAACGTAGTGTAAAGAACTAGGGGTGACACAAGTTTTGGCTATAGCTCCATGAGAACTAAGCACATTCTCATAGAGCTATACAACCTCGCTCTACGAACTCGCCTACGAGGCGGGTGATGTGGGTGCTCTACTCGCTCCATTCCATTTTCTAATAGCCGAAATCTTCACAGATTCTATCTCAAAGGTCTCCTCCTTCCAACAAAAATGATCCTTCTACACTACTTAACATTAACATACTATTCGATCTCCTGACGTTCTCGCTTAGATTCGAGCTTCTATGTTAACCAACACATCGTCAGCTCTGCTGCTTGTTACGAGTTGGAACCCTCTAATTCAACGTTGGGACTACCTATTTTTGAGTTCCATATTCAACATTCCATTCGTTTTAGTATCCCTATGATACTAAATCCTAGTATCCCTATGATAAAAAAAAAAATTATTTATTAAAAGTTGAAACTACATTGCTTTTTTAGCTTAAAAAAAGAATATTTGGTATCATTTTGGTTGCAAAAGATGAGCAAAGTCTGTGTGAAGAGGGCTCTCATTATACTTGTAACTTGTATTAGCAAGACTTAGAGAAGCTACCTAAGCAAGCACTACTAGGTCATGGTACCAAAGACTTGCAAGACCATGATAAGGTCAAAGAAAAAGCTGGTACTGAAGGGTTACTATTGACAAGGAGAGTGTAGCATTAGGAGCCCCAAGTGACATGCAAGAGAGCAAAGTGCCAAAAATTGGTGATGTTGTTCATGATGTTGATCTACTCTCACCCTTGTGTAATGTAGAGCTTGCATATCTTTGCAGCTCTTGGGTCCACCGGGTCTTCGGATGTTTGATTAAACTTCTTTTGTGCGTAGACCTGAGACCAGCTTTTCTTGACACAAATATGAGTTGCAAGGTCATAGAATATCAAAGTGAAGCCAGAGTAGTCCTATGCCTTGCTCAACCTAATAACTTTGATCAATGGCTACCCAACATTTTAGCAATGCAAATCTCTCTCTGTCTCTCTGTCTCTCTCTCTCTCTCTCTCTCTCTCTCCGCCTCTCCGCTTGAACGTACAATGTTCTAATTTAGTTTGTGAATGGGTCGGAAGCACATTGATCAACCCCTATAACAAAATGACGGCAATTGTTTGGGAACATTTCTACCATATTGCCGGTAGCCAAACATATTGCGTTTTAAAGTGCAATAGGTTTTAATCTGTAGTAAGGATTTAAAATACAAAGGCATAAGCATTTCACCTCGTTACTTTGATAAACGAGAGAGAAAAATCTACAAAGGTTTCTCCAAACTTTCAAAGAGCGAGAGAGGTACTTTCAAGCCAAGAAAGCTTGGTGGAGGCATGTGCTCTAGTATCATGATTTAGGTGGTAGTACAAATTTTTCAACAATGTCCCACAAGCTTACAGTCTTGCAAATTCTTGTGGGTGTTAAGACACCCGGAAGGAATTGAGGAATTAAGGTCCCCAGGGAGTCCACTATGTAAAAATTATATATAACAAGTGCGAACAAAAGGTATTTAATAATCTCTAACATGTATATTTCCAAGTATTATATGTACCCCTCAAGCCCGACACTAGATCTCCCAACATTTGGGCGTCGGGCGGGCTACCCCATCATATTCTAGTGCATCTTAACTCCTCGCACGCCCACGTAGGTGGAGTAAACGGGTTTCACCAGCAGAGTTACTCCCATTTTAATTAGACGGGGCCATTCCCTTGCGATGATGACCAACTTGGGCATGACAATATAAGCAAACTCCAAGCTGCAAGACAGGCGAGGCAAGATGCCGGGTTCTTCACACAGTCACCCGCTGCCAACCCACCAACAGGGCTACATCATGGGGCTGCTGAAGGCATTGCCGCTGCATTCGCTTATACTGCTGCTGTCGAGTCTCAACCAGGAAGCCCTCATGCAGGAGGCTTTGGCAAGACTCCAGACGGTAAGCCTCTGGTCATTTTACATGTTCTTCAAGTTTGCAAAACCCAAAACAATTTGGAAAACAGAGCCCTTATAGGGTTGTTAGATGGGCCGTGTCCCCCTGTCGAAGTTATGAGAGACTGGATTAGGAATCAATGGGGTGCGATAGGGGTGGAAGTACAGACCATTCAGGCCCTCCCCAAGAATCAATACATTTTTGTATTAAAAAATGCAGACATGGCCTTTATCTCAGCTTGAGACAATGGCTTTTGCTTACTTTCCCTATGTGCCTATTCAAATGGAATAAGGAATACAATGCTGAAAGAGACGCGCTCTCGCACTTCCCTGTGTGGGTAGAGTTCCCAAACCTACTATTACACTTTCACAAACACCTTAGGGTGATTGGCTCTCAGCTCGGTAAGGTCCTAGGAGGTTGCCCACGAGGAGACTACATCCCTTCCTGGCACCCTCAAGCCCTAATCGAAATGGACATCTCAGAGGACCTCCCGAAAGCTATGGTGATCGCTCTAGATGATGGAGAATGCTTTGAACAACCATTGATTTACAAATACCTTCCAAATGCATGCTTTCACTGTGGAACTAAAGGGCACTTTGTCCGGGATTTCCCTATCAAGAACCCTAAACCAGAAACAACCCCAACCAGCTCTGAGAAAAATGAACGCAATAACCAATCACCAGCAGCAGCAGTCCCCCCTCAGACCACTAGAGTGCCACGACCCGCTGTAGACAAGCAAGCAAATGATAGAGCTAAACCTAGGAAATCCAACAAGTATGCACTATTAGCCTCACTTCCTGAATGGGAAGATGCTGCGAAGGCAGATTCAATTGGTCAAGACTCCGAGGAGGAAGAAGACACAGAATCACGGCTGGAAGAGCAAGTAAACAGAGCAGACAGAGCCACTGCCATAGATCTTAACAAAACCTCTAGCAACAATGAACACAACAAAGAGAATGTGGCCCCTAGCCAGGTAGGCAACCCCGAGGTAGGCCCCTCACCAATGGAAGTACACAAATACAACAAAAGGAGCCGCAACTCAGTAACCCAGCCCTCTCTTAAGGTTCAGAGCAAAAACCAAAAAGATAGAAGAAGTAACAAATGAAGCTACTCTCATGGAACATAAAGGGGTTGTCTGACCCTAACAAAGCTAAGAAGATTAAAGCGTTGTCATGCAGCTCCGCTGCCATGTAGAGAAAAAGAGTAGAGAAATGCAAGCTAAGCTTCTTTGAAGCCTACACATTTAGTGAGCAACGATGAGGGCTTGTTAACAGGCCAAGTTTAATTATTAATGTATGTCAGATGCGGCTTAAAAGGGCCAACAGATGCCTCAGTGATGCCAAAAATGAGTATGCTGAAGTGAGCACAAATGGGATATTATCATCCAGAACTGCAGTGCTTGAAGTGCTCTACCGGTCTGTCTTTACGGCTCGTCCATTGGAGCTACGGGGAAGAAGTTATGGCAGTTTGAAGTTTGAGTTAATGCAGATCCGTACCGGATTGGGCAACTGCAGCTGAGGTGACAGAATTGAAATGAAAGCACGAACTTGAAGAGCTCACTTTGTGGAGTGCATCGGTCTTTTCAGATTAGCGATCGGAGTTCCGGTTGCCAAGATATGGGCCGTTAAAGATTCACCGGGGGCCGGTTCTGTACCAGTCCAGTCCGCTCAGTCGGTGTGCCATTTTGGAGTTTTTAGCTACAGCCAGGGTTTCAAATGCAGTAGAATAAGTGCTCGAGGTAGCAGTGCTTTGGTTGAGATGCATGCCGGATGTGATGCACTTCAGAGCGCACAATAAGTGCTTGAGTGGGATTTTTTAAAAAGGGTTGTCTCTTGCTGTGCAAGACCTCGATACGGACAACAAGACTCATGATGAGATTGCTCAACATCGGCTACTGGAGAAATTTGTTGTGCCTTGAAAAATATTGGTCGATGTTTACACCAAATGTGGTGCCTTTACGAAAGCATGCCTTGCTTGATAAGCATGCTTAATGTGGTGCCGTTACGAAAGCACAAAAAGCTCTTGATGAGCTCATTGTTCAAAATGTCGTCTCATGGAGTGTGTTGATTGGCCGGCGTGTATGCCAAATGTGGTGCCCTCATAAGGCTGCCCATAAGCCATAACTTAAAGGCAACCCACTAAGATTGGGCGCCCACCAAATTAAAGGTCGCCCACATGATTTAATTGAGTGGGAACAAAGAGGAAAGAAAGCATGGCGTGCAGGCAGCGTAGAATGGACTGTGCAGCGGAAGTTTCTTAGCATCTCCGCGTGCAAAATTTTGACACTAGTCCCGTCGGGTTTCGTGATGGTCGACGATCGGGATGCCACGTCACCTGGAGATGCTTTTTATGCCCCTGGCAACGACGGCGCCGTCGTTGCTTAGGGAGGGCTAATAATAGAAGAAAAAGGGGAAACGAGTTGCTGAGGGGAGAAGAATGATAGGGTAACAACGGGATTGCAACGGGGTGAAGCAGAAGGGGCGGGCACAAGGGAGCTCCCTTTCTCTCTCTCTCTCTCTCTCTCTCTCTCTCTCTCTCGTTTTCACAAGGGCCAAGCCAAGGCGAGGAGGAAGAAGGCAAGCAAGCGGAGCTTGAGAAGAGCTTGTCGAGGCAAGCAAGCAAAGCAAGGGAGGAAGCGTGTCGAGGCAAGCAAGTAGGCCGAGAAGAAGCTTGTCGAAGCAAGCAAGCTTGACCAAGGCAAAGCTCTCTCAAACTCTCTTTCGATCTCGTTCTTGAAGCTAAGCAAGGAAGAGCTTGGACGACTACAAACCCCTAAGCTATCGGGGCGAGTTTGGCAGATCCCTTAAGGGAAATTGAAGGAGTAAAAGTGAGGAATCAGTGAAGGAGGTCAAGACCGAAAAAGACTGGGGGGGGGGGATGTTGAAAGATCTCTTTCAATCTTTCTCTCAATTAAGCATAAAAAGGACGACAGAGGCGATCAGAGGATGCTACATATAGATAGCTTGCAGAGAATTTGGCAATAATTGAAGCATAAAGATTGAGGCAATGAGCAAAATTGAGTAGAGAGGTAGATAAAGCGACATAAGAAGATTTCCATCATCGTCATCAGCTAGAAATTGACTTAGCATTCTGTTAAATCCGGTGTCGTTAACGGCCTCGTCAATTCTGTAAATCGGGAGCTTAAACTTCTAGTTAGCAGACTATCTAAGGATGACGCTGTTAACAGATGTCGGGGGATATGTGTTCGCTACGTGAGCCGGGCAGGCGCCGGGCCTCTGGCTGTGGGAGGTGTGAAAGAGAGAGAGCAAGAACAACAGATGCAACCGAATCTGGAAATCACCGTAATCATCAATTAATTGATTAACGCTTGAGTACAACTTAACCTTTCGCCAAGGCGGGCTGTTAACAACACCGTCACTTGGATCATCTGCTAACTAGGAGCTTAAGCTCCCGTTTACAAGATTAACCGGGACGTTAACGACACCGGACTTAACAAAATGCTTAATCAATCTTCGGAGTGATGTCGATGATGAAAATTCTCTTCTGCTACTTCAACTGCTTCAATTGCCCCGTGGATTCTGCAAGCTTCAATTCAATTCACTACCTCGATCATCAATCTTCAATTATTAAAAATTGTACTGCAATTGCCCGCTCTTTATGCTTTGGATTGGCTTAACAGCCATTCTCTTCAATTGCTATATGATGCTTTAACCCTTGCTTTGCCTGCCTCATGATGTCCTCTTGCTTCTTACCTTTCTTGCTTGCTTGCCTTGACAAGTTTCTCGTCTTGCTTCTTACCTTTCTTGCTTGCTTCGACCTAACTTCAAGCTCCTTCCCGCCTTGCTTGTCCTTCTCATGCACGGAGAGAGGTAGGCTCCTTGTAGAAGCCGAGAGAGAGAGAGAGAGAGAGAGAGAGAGAGAGAGAGAGAGAGAGAGAGAGAGAGAGAGAGAGAGAGAGAGAGAGAGAGAGAGAGAGAGAGAGAGAGAGAGAGAGAGAGAGTTTGTCCTTTGCTTGGTTTGGAGACTGAGAGAGAGAGAGAGAGATCTCCCTTGCTTATCCTCCTCGTTTCTCCTCGCCTTGCTTAGATTAGGGATTGAGAGAGAGGGCTCGCCCTTCTTGGCCCTTACCACCTTGCCTGAGCCGGAGATCGAGAGAGAGCTCCTTCCTTGCCTCTTTGGCTCCTCCCGAATCTCCTCGTAATCTCCTCCTTCACTTCCTCCTTTGTTGATAGCCCCTATTCTTCTTATGCTTGCCTCCCCTTATGCCCTAAAAAAAACCCATCTTTTAATAGCTCCTCTAAGTAGCACTGGCGTCACTGACGTGGCATGACTCGTCTCTATGACATGGCAAGCCCGGACGGTGATCAACGCGAAATCCGCCGTGTCTTGGACTGAAATGAAGCGCGAGGAGCTTCTAAGCACTTTTCCCTTCTTAGTCGCGCTCAACCGAGCTCTCTACAGCGCGCTACAAGTGATTCTTCTTCCGTGCGCCTGCGCCATCGTTCTCTGCTAGCTGCCTGCTTTTCTTTCTTTTTATTTTTACACTCAATTAACTTTAAGCCCTTGTGGGCGGTATCCCATGGGCGGCCATTGAATATATTGGACGGGCGGCCCTAGTGGGCACCACATTGCATACATGCCGGCCAAAGCACTGCCAAGCTCAACATCTTGTATACATTCCGGCCAACTCAGTGCTGCTAAGCACAACGTTTTCTCTCAGCAGCACTCAGCTAACAATATCATCGTGAATTTACTTACCCGTAACAAGGTCCTGAGAATAGTGCCACATGCCCCCAAGATGGAAATATAAGTGATTGCATTTGGTGAAAGACATTTCCTTTGCACTCAGTTGTTTATTACTTGTATCAGCTTCTCAGATAATGCCAAAATTATCCAGCTCAACACAGTGCCGACAGTTGACACCGGCCTCAATCCATATTATCTCATGAACCCGGACTCGGTTTGGCGAGCCGTTAATTCCTTTAGACTTCTCAAACTACATAGAACCCATACGAACCCTACTGAGGTAGCCAAAATTCTCAGATGGCACTTCGACCGAGCGGACTGGACTGGCACGGAACCAGGCCCCGGTGAATCTTTAACTGCCCATATCTTGGCAACCGTAACTCCGATTGCTTATCTGAAAAGACTGAAGCGCTCCACAAGTGAGCTCTTCAGGCCCACTCATTCATTTCAATTCTGTCAGCTCAGCTGTAGTTGCTCAATCCGGTACGGATCTGCATTAACTCAAACTTCAAACTGCCATAACTTCTTCACCGTAGCTCCAATCGACGAGCCATAAAGACAGGCCGGTAGAGCACTTCAAATAGTGCAGTTTTAGATCATAATCTTCCATCTGTTCTCACATCAAGCATAATCATTTTTGGCATCATTAAGGCATCTGTTGGCCCTTTTAAGGTACATCTGGCATACATTAATAATTAAACTTGTCCTGTTAACAAGCCCTCATCATTGACCATTAATCAAGTAGGCTTCAAAGAAGCTTAGCTTGCATTTCTCTGCTCTTTTTCTTATCATGGAAGCGGAGCTGCACGACATCCACCCCTTCTGAACCTGCACAGCCTCCGGTCTATGCCAACAACACTTCAATCTGCATCTGCTACTACAGGTACCTTAAGCTCCTTAGACATCATTAGACTCACATAACTGATAAACATATGAAAAAAATATGAAATAAGGCTCATACCCTATCATCAATGTTCTAGCTTAATCATTAGGTAGCTGTCCATCAAAAATCTCTGAACTGTATCTGCCGTATCTTCAAAGCATTCAATTATGGATATCATGTTTAGTGAACCCCGCCAGACTCAAGTGCTCCAGTTAATGATGCACACGACTTGACCATTAAGCTCTCTTTAAGGAACCCTGTCAAGCTCAAGTATGCCTTACTCTGTCTGCACACGGAATGGCCGTCAAGTCCTTTACCTCAAGTTCTCTTAGTAGAACCAACTCAAAAGATGTGAAGATACTTCATCAATTGTACAAAGAAGTTAGCTGGAAGCCATCCATGTTATCTTATTAAATGCATAATCAAATACTCTTCTAACTTGGCATAATCTAGAAAACAAAACCTTGCATCATGCAGCCTGCTACATCAGGCATCTGGTATCCTCTACATCTGCAACTTGCACTTAAGTAACCCCCAGGATCAAATGGGATAATAAGAAATTTCCCAAATACTATAGCATCATAATATCCACATGAGCATACATTTCCTGTATCAATCAACATCAAGCATTTCTGGTTCAAATATGCTACCCTTGGTGCAAATATCACGCAATTACTATGCATACTGATCACTATCAATCCATATTGAATCTGCTTATGAATATCCTTAGAATCTCCTGGATCGAACACCATTGAGATCACATAGCATTGATGGGCTCCGCAATATACTAGAGCTTCACCTGAAGCATAGTGCAGCACCCACATCCCGTAAACTTTTGGCAACTTAAGCTCGTTACCAGAAAGCATTAAAGAAACCTTACTCCCTTTTACTGGAAGCCAAGACATCACTGACATAAGCATCAATAGGAATATCATCGCAATCCATCTACATTTGGCACATTGCCCAAGGAAATGAAAAACCCTGCGCACCTTTTGCAGTATCAAGGATGATTTAGCATCATCACCCCCTCTAGCTTCATAGCCATCACGAAAAACCTTGGGAGTTTCTCGACCTATATTATCAGACAAATTTTCACATGTTGGGATTTCATCTTGATCATGAAAAACAGCTTTATCCTGTAGATCCTCATCCATAACATCCTCGGGAAAATCACCCTTGGAGGTGTCGACATTAATCAAAGTTGTAGGAGTTATCTCCTCATGCAGCCCGTGTACAAGCATAGATGTAAAATCCCTGTCTATAATCTGTTCACAATCAGCATGTTCTGAGCAATCTTCATACTCTTCCATATCATCCTCTGCTTCCTCATCTGCACTTAGCAAGACATTATAGAACTATAAAGGCTCATCTGGCACCCCCTTTGAAGAGGTATACGCATCAGAAAGCTCTTCTATACTGCCATAAACATCTCCTTCAGATCTAGACAAAAATTCTTCGATTATAGCATCCTCTTCTCTGATAGCATCATATGCAAGCATATTGTTAGTAGCAATCATAGGTTCATTGACATCCTCAGGCTCATCCTGTGCTGGTTGCACAATTTTAGTCACTTCATCAGCTACTACTGTGTATATAATAGCTTTGTTTATGCACTCATCTGCAGCAAACATGTTAACCTACTCGCCTATAGTGCTGATAGTTTCAGTAATATCCTGGTTGGTTGCACAATTTTAGTCACTTCATCAGCTACTACTGTGTATATAATAGCTTTGTTTATGCACTCATCTGCAGCAAACATGTTAACCTACTCGCCTATAGTGCTGATAGTTTCAGTAATATCCTGGTTGGTTGCACAATTTTAGTCACTTCATCAGCTACTACTGTGTATATAATAGCTTTGTTTATGCACTCATCTGCAGCAAACATGTTAACCTACTCGCCTATAGTGCTGATAGTTTCAGTAATATCCTGTAGAGGCTCATTTGCTTGATGAACTCCTTCAGAATAACCCATGTCAAGGTCAACAGCTTGCGAACCGCTTGCTGCATAGTCTATGTCTTCACTGGAACCATGATTAGAGGTAGCATCCATGCAAGCAATCTTTGAAAAAAATTCATATAAATATGTTCCACCATTAAATTCATCGTTTACCTTTTCTTCGTTGCTCAAATTAAGCTCCTCTGAAACTGAATCTGCTACTTCCAGCTTAGCATTCTCTTTGGCTTTACTTCTTGCAGAAATATGCTCCCATAATTCATCATAGTTGAGGATCTGCATCTGATCCCCTTCACCTTTATTGAAGACAACCTTATTTCGTTCAGTAATCTCCTTTATTTTCCGATCTAGAATCCTTGAGCTTTCGTAAATAAATTCCTCTGCAAAATACTCCCACTGTGTGGGATATTCTTCTGCCAGTTCTTGAACCTGCTTTTTAAAATCCGAGTTTACAACCTCCTCAAAAGCTGCAATCGTCAGATCTTCTGGAACATTTCGGCTCTTCATCTCAGCCTCGTAACATGCAATAAAACCTTCTGGATCATATCCCTGAAAAACATAATACTGCTCACATACAGCATCAAGTGCTAGCTCTACAGCATTATCAATCTGCTTTTTTATCTACATGGCTTTTGCTTCCTATAGATACCCCTGAACCAATTCCATCATTATTGGCAAATCTATAACTGCCGGATTTGTGTCAAATCCATTGGCACTGAAATCTTCAATAAACTGCTTTAACTGTTTTGGCATCTCCATCTTTACCTCCCACCCCGGCTCGTTTCCTGTCGGGTTCACCAAAGATGTCGGGGGATATGTGTTTGCTATGTGAGCCGGGCAAGCTCCGGGCCTCTGGATGTGGGAGGTGTGAAAGAGAGAGAACAAGAACAACAGATGCAACCGAATCTGGAAATCATTGTAATCATCAATTAATTGATTAACGCTTGAGTACACCTTAACCTTTCGCCAAGGGGGGCTGTTAACAACACCGTCACTTGGATCATCTACTAACTAGGAGCTTAAGCTCCCGTTTACAAGATTAACCGGGCCGTTAATGACACCGGACTTAACAAAATGCTTAATCAATCTTCGGAGTGACGTCGATGATGAAAATTCTTTTCTGCTACTTCAACTGCTTCAATGGCCCCGTGGATTCTGCAAGCTTCAATTCAATTCACTACCTCGATCATCAATCTTCAATTATTACAAATTGTACTGCAATTGCCCGCTCTTTATGCTTTGGACTGGCTTAACAGCCATTCTCTTCAATTGCTATAGGATGCTTTTACCCTTGCTTTGCCTGCCTCATGATGTGCTCTTGCTTCTTACCTTTCTTGCTTGCTTGCCTTGACAAGTTTCTCGTTTTGCTTCTTACCTTTCTTGCTTGGCTCCCTTGACAAGTTTCTCGTCTTGCTTCTTACCTTTCTGAAGGGGATCGGGGAGCACCACAGACGGAGAGTGAGAGAGAGAAGGAGACACACGACACGATGTGGGTGGGGAGACTCCAAAGAGTGAGCAGCACCCTATACACTTATGCTAGAGAGAAGGAGACACATGACACGATGTGGGTGGGGAGACTCCAAAGAGTGAGCAGCCCCCTATACACTTATGCTATGTATAAGGTATACAAGTCAGTGGACGCCCAGACTCTGGGCGGCCAGGCAAGGCACAGGTGCCTATACCCCAACAACCTCCCACTTAAAGGCGACTGTGCCTTTAAGCAAGGGAACCTAGTCTAAAGACTACAAAAGGTGAGAGAAAACCGCTCTCAACCGATGCCCACTGGCTGGCTGTGATCGTGTGCATCCGGCTATCATGCTCCCGTGTAAGTCCATACACCACCAGACGTACCGCACACGTACTGCAAGTATGTATGCAATACCTGCATATCTCCCTCGTGCACTATGCCATCATCAGTCAACAAACGACTAACAACCCCAACTGCAAATGCTCCCACTGTAGCTGCGATATCCGGTCTCAAGATCAACATCTCATACATGAGACCACCGAATGCCGATGCAATGCTAGCAGGCCCTGCTAGCTCTACGGAGCATGCATCAACATATATATCCCTGGCAATAGGCATCTCTGACTGACAAGGCGTGTCAGCCACATGAATCTCCTGACTGTCCGCAAAAGACGCATCAACCTGTCGTGCAACCTCAGAGCAAACCAGCTGGTCTAGGTGTCTGTTGGAAGACATATCCTGCACAACTATATCCCCATGCTCACTGTCAAGCATAGAAAGGAATGACTGCATAATCGCTGACATCTCAGCCTCCTCTGAAATCATCCACTGTAAACATGACCACTCAATCTGCTGTGACTCACTAGAGCTCTCATGCTCTAACTCCGTATGCATAGACTCTTGCACAACGTCCTCCTGTCGTGACTCACTAGAGCAAGACCGCTCTACCTGTCTATCCTGCATATAAGTATCTCGCACAACTGCCTCTCTGCTTTGCTCAGTCACTAGCAAAGCATGCATGTCTGACTCTGTCACCTCTCTGTGTGACTGCTCAAGTCGTGCCCCAACTGTGTGCACAACGAGCTCACTACTCTGCACCCCATGCAAAGCACCCTGCAACCCATGAGCAAAAGAGACTCGCCTGCTCTCTCGCTGTCTATGTGGCTGCATGATCACAGAGACAACACCGTCTCTCCCGTGATCCACATGCAATGGGTAACCTGTACCACTCCTGGCACCTCTCACAATCACTAGCGAACCCAAATGCATCACAAAATCTCGCTCTCGTAGCGAAATCTGACATCCACAATCTCTAAGCTGACCAATCGAGATCAAACTCACTGTCAAATTTGGTACATAGCGCACATGTCGTAACAAGTAAGATGCACCACTCGGTAATGACAGTCTCACATCTCCTGCACCTGCTATCGCATGCACCGATCCATCGGTCAAACGTACACTGCCAAGCATCCCGCTAGAATAGCTACAAAACCATGCACGATGCGGCGTGACATGAAACATAGCATCTGCGTCTAGCAACCAGTGCGAAGGGAGTGCACTATCCACATGTATAGCATCTCGTGCATAGCTCGAGGTAAAAGTGACATCCCCGTCACTAGTATACTCCGACACTACATGTGCCTCAACTGTCAAAGCAACTGAGTCCATGGCATCACTACATACATCTCTGAGACTGCCATGTCTCCTACGATGTCGCATACGACGAAAACAACGCCGTCTAACGTGTCCAGAATGACCACAATACCAACATGTCACCTGTCGGCGTGCTCGTGAATGTACATGTCTCACATGAGTCCGTGATGACTCAGATCTATCATACATATCGTGTAATCTGCGCCAAAGTGCTCTCGAAGTAGTCTCATACATGACAAGAGCATATACAGATTCTGCAAGGTGCAAAGAGAGTGTAGATAGTGCCATCTCCTCTAGCTCCTGCCATTGATCGTCAGACATGTTTGAAGGTCTACCTGCATCACCACTCAATGGTCGATGCAACCCTCGCTGTGTCAGTGCATCAAGCATACAATCTCTCCATGCCACAAAGTCTGACCCATCAAACACGCGCATCTGTGAGAGGTCACAATCTGATCGATCACCTGTCTCTGCCATGAGCACAATGTAGCAAACTAGAAAGCAAAACCACCTCACCAACAACACTTGAAAACTGTCTACCAATATGGCCAGAAACACAATGTAAAACATGTGAGACACACTGCAAAATAGAGCTCCAGGCAATGTCAACCAAATCAGCCCTAAACTGGCTCGAATCGCATCAACAAAAGTCTGCAAATATGGCTCAATCGCGTATAAATATCTGACAAAATTTTGGCAGTCTCCTTTGTAACTGGAGCAAAATCTCAATAGTAAACCTCAAAGAGACAATAATATATACCACAATGGCCAATCTGGGAATAAACTCGACCGGAATCATCTCACAAAGTCATACATATGAGCATACCCGCTCTTGCCGGAGTACCACTCAACGGCACCTCAAATGACATACATGTGAGTGATGATTGCTGCCAAAATACCTTTCAATCAATGACCAAATGTCTGCCAGATAACTATAGCAACATTTCGCAAAACCTTGCAAGATCTGTCGCTATGCGCAATGCGAAATACCACACACAAGGGCATACACAAGTGACTCCAAACTCCAACCAAATGATGACTGAAAATCACCTGTCAAAGTGGGAGTAAACTCAACCACTAAACTGTCAAAGAGCAACCTACGGATACGTAGAAGCTATGGCGAGAACCTGGATAAAATCCAACAGAGTTTCTTCTATAAATTGAGCCAAATCTCAAATAATCTCAGCCACAAACAAATACACAAATCCATATATGGCATACATAGACCGCCAAGACCATGGCAACATAGCTCACTCTCGCATGAGTGGCTCTCTTGACAAATGCATATCCAAAAACTTGTGTACACCTATGAATTTGCTGGCTGCTGCAGAAAATACTCCGTGTGTGTGAGATATACCAAAAACAGTGTTTTTGGGACCCGAAAGTGCACAAATAAACCTGCTGCTGTACCTGCTGTAATTCAAAGCATAATTTCAGCAAATAGACATCACCATCGAGTCCGGAGCGTGCCAAAACCCTGACCTAAACTCCTGGATCATGTAGATCTGACTCTGTATGACGGAGCTACTCAAAAAACTGCGTTTTAGAGCCCGAAAATGGCAAAAACGAGTTGCACACAGTCTTGAACCTGCTCCTGCTCCACTCTGCGTGATGCAATGTCCTCTCAATGCAAGCTCCAATGCAAGAGCTCTGCCACAACAGCATCCAAGGACTCGAATGTCAAGCTCTCCTTCGCCGAGCACTTCTCTAACGAGCTCCACTGAGCTCAAAAGCTCCTCTCACCAAGGAAGCCGCAACCGCCTCCTCGACCAAGCTTGACCACACCAAGCTCCTAAGCTCCAAAGACAATGCTCCTCAAGCTAAAATCGCTCTCTGTGAAACTCCGCGATCGAACTCCACCGTCGAGAGCGAACGAGCTATCGCCTCGAAGCTCTCAAAGCCGTCGTGCTCTCCGCGGTCACCATAGCTCTGATACCAATTGAAGGGGATCGGGGAGCACCACAAACGGAGAGTGAGAGAGAGAAGGAGACACACGACACGATGTGGGTGGGTAGACTCCAAAGAGTGAGCAGCCCCCTATACACTTATGCTATGTATAAGGTATACAAGTCAGTGGGCGCCCAGACTCTAGGCGGCCAGGCAAGGCACAGGCGCCTATACCCCAACACTTTCTTGGTTGCTTCGACCTAACTTCAAGCTCCTTCCCTCCTTGCTTGTCCTTCTCATGCACAGAGAGAGGTAGGCTCCTTGTGGAAGACGAGAGAGAGAGAGAGAGAGAGAGAGAGAGAGAGAGAGAGAGAGAGAGAGAGAGAGAGAGAGAGAGAGAGAGAGAGAGAGAGAGAGAGTCTCTCCTTTGCTTGGTTTGGAGATTGAGAGAGAGAGAGAGAGATCTCCCTTGCTTATCCTCCTCGTTTCTCCTCGCCTTGCTTAGATTAGGGATTGAGAGAGAGGGCTCGCCCTTCTTGGCCCTTACCACCTTGCCTGAGCCGGAGATCGAGAGAGAGCTCCTTCCTTGCCTCTTTGGCTCCTCCCGAATCTCCTCGTAATCTCCTCCTTCACTTACTCCTTCGTTGATAGCCCCTATTCTTCTTATGCTGGCCTCCCCTTATGCCCTTAAAAAAACCCATCTTTTAATAGCTCCTCTAAGTAGCGCCGGCGTCACTGACGTGGCATGACTCGTCTCTATGACGTGGCAAGCCCGAACGGTGATCAGCGCGAAATCCGCCGTGTCTTGGACCGAAATGAAGCGCGAGGATCTCCTTAGGCCCGCTCATTCATTTCAATTCTGTCAGCTCAGCTATAGTTGCCCAATCCGGTACGGATCTGCATTAACTGAAACTTCAAACTGCCATAACTTCTTCACCGTAGCTCCAATCGACGAGCCGTAAAGACAGGCCGGTAGAGCACTTCAAGCACTGCAATTTTAGATCATAATCTTCCATCTGTTTTCACATCAAGCATAATCATTTTTGGCATCATTAAGGCATCTGTTGACCCTTTTAAGGTACATCTGGCATACATTAATAATTAAACTTGGCCTGTTAACAAGCCCTCATCACTGACCATTAATCAAGTAGGCTTCAAAGAAGCTTAGGTTGCATTTCTCTACTCTTTTTCTTATCATGGAAGCGGAGCTGCACGACATCAAGATGTCGGGGGATATGTGTTCACTACGTGAGCCGGGCAGGCGCCGGGCCTCTGGCTGTGGGAGGTGTGAAAGAGAGAGAACAAGAACAATAGATGCAACTGAACCTGGAATCACTGTAATCATCAATTAATTGATTAACGCTTGATTACAACTTAATCTTTAACCAAGGCGTGCTGTTAACAGCATCATCACTTAGATCGTCTGCTAACTAGGAGTTTAAGCTCCCGCTTTACAGAATTGACCGGGCCGTTAACGACACTGGACTTAACAAAATGCTAAGTCAATTTCTAGCTGATGACGATGATGGAAATCTTCTTATGTCGCTTTATCTGCCTCTCTACTTAATTGTGCTCATTGCCTCAATCTTTATGCTTCAATTATTGCCAAATTCTCTGCAAGCTATCTCTATGTAGCATCCTCTGATCGCCTCTGTCGTCCTTTTTATGCTTAATTGAGAGAAAGATTGAGAGAAATATTTCAACATCCCCCCCCGTCTTTTTCGGTCCTCACCTCCTTCACAGATTCCTCAGTTTTACTCCTTCACTTTCCCTTAAGGGATCTGCCAAACTCGCCCTGATAGCTTAGGGGTTTGTAGTCGTCCAAGCTCTTCCTTGCTTAGCTTCAAGAACAAGATCGAAAGAGAGTTTGAGAGAGCTTTGCCTTGGTCAAGCTTGCTTGCTTCGACAAGCTTCTTCTTGGCCTACTTGCTTGCCTCGACAAGCTTCCTCCCTTGCTTTGCTTGCTTGCCTCGACACGCTCTTCTCAAGCTCCGCTTGCTTGCCTTCTTCCTTCTTGCCTTGGCTTGGCCCTTGTGAAAACTCGAGAGAGAGAGAGAAAGGGAGCGCCCTTGTGCTCGCCCCTTCAGCTTCACCCCATTGCAATCCCGTTGTTACCCTATTATTCTTCTCCCCTCAGCAACTCGTTTCCCCTTTTTCTTTTATTATTAGCCCTCCCTAAGCAACGACGGCGTCGTCGTTGCTAGGGGCATAAAAAGCATCTCCAGGTGACTTGGCAGCCCGATCGTCGACCATCACGAAACTCGACGGGACTAGTGTCAAAATTTTGCACGCGGAGATGCTAAGAAACTTCCGCAACAGTTGCGCGCTCGTCCCAGATCCCCTGCGGCCGCTGCAATCTGTTCTTTCCCTGCGCAGTCCATTCTATGCTGCCTGCACACGATGCTTTCTTTCCTCTTTGTTCGCACTTAATTAAATCATGTGGGCGACCTTTAATTTGGTGGGCGCCCAATCTTAGTGGGCTGCCTTTAAGTTATGGCTTATGGGCAGCCTTATGAGGGCACCACATTTGGCATACACGCCGGCCAATCAACACACTCCATGAGACGACATTTCGAACAATGAGCTCATCAAGAGCTTTTTGTGCTTTCGTAACGGCACCACATTAAGCATGCTTATCAAGCAAGGTAGGCTTTCGTAAAGGCACCACATTTGGCGTAAACATCGACCAATAATTTGCAAGGCACAACAAATTTCTCCAGTAGCCGATTTTGAGCAATCTCATCATGAGTCTCGTTGTCCGTATCGAGGTCTTGAACAGCAAGAGACAACCCTTTTAAAAAAGTCCCACTCAAGCACTTATTGTGCGCTCTGAAGTGCATCACATCAGGCACGCATCTCAACCAAAGCACTGCTACCTCGAGCAATTATTCTAGTGCATTTGAAACCATGGCTGTAGCTAAAAACTCCAAAATGGCACACCGACTGAGCGGACCGGATTGGTACAGGAGCGGCCCCCGGTGAATATTTAACGGCCCATATCTTGGCAACCAGAACTCCGATCGCTAATCTAAAAAGACCGACGGGCTCCACAAAGTGAGCTCTTCAAGTTCGTGCTTTCATTTCAATTTTGTCACCTCAGTTGCAGTTGCCCAATCCGGTATGGATCTGCATTAACTCAAACTTCAAACTGCCATAACTTCTTCTCCGTAGCTCCAATGGACGAGCTGTAAAGACAGGCCGGTAGAGGACTTCAAGCACTGCAGTTCTGGATGATAATATCCCATCTGTGCTCACTTCAAGCATACTCATTTTTGGCATCATTGAGGCATCTGTTGGCCCTTTTAAGCCGCATCTGGCATACATTAATAATTAAACTTGGCCTGTTAATAAGCCCTCACTGACCATTAATCAAGTAGGCTTCAAAGAAGCTTAGCTTGCATTTCTCTGCTCTTTTTCTTATCATGGAAGCGGAGCTGCACGACATCCACCCCCTCTGAACCTGCAAAGCCTCCGGTCTGTGCCAACAATACTTCAATCTGCATCTGCTCACAGGTACCTTAAGCTCCTTACCCATCATCAGACTCACAT
Source organism: Adiantum capillus-veneris (assembly GCF_014529385.1). Taxonomy (NCBI): domain Eukaryota; kingdom Viridiplantae; phylum Streptophyta; class Polypodiopsida; order Polypodiales; family Pteridaceae; genus Adiantum; species Adiantum capillus-veneris. The sequence goes on from NC_140949.1 coordinate 127,469,361, forward strand.
AAGTGGTAAACATATGAAAAAAAATGAAATAAGGCTTATACCCTATCATCAATGTTCTAGCTTAATCATTAGGTAGTTGTCCATCAAAAATCTCTAAACTATATCTGCCGTATCTTCAAAGCATTCAATTATGGATATCATGTTTAGTGAACCCCGCCAGACTCAAGTGCTCCAGTTAATGATGCACACGACTTGAGCATTAAGCTCTCTTTAAGGAACCCTGTCAAGCTCAAGTATGTCTTACTCTGTCTGCACACGGAATGGCCGTCAAGTCCTTTACCTCAAGTTTTGGTAGCAGAACGAACTCAAAATATGTGAAGATACTCATCAATTGTCCAAAGAAGTCAGTTGGAAGCCAATCATATTATCTTATTGAATGCATAACCAAACACTCTTCTGACTTAGCATAATCTAGAAAACAAAACCTTAAATCATGCAACCTGCTACATCATGCATCTGGTATCCTCTGCATCTGCAACTTGTACTTTAGTAACGCCGAGGATCAAATGGAGTAATAAGGAATCGCCCACACATTGGGGAATCATAATATCCACATGAGCATACATTTCCTGTATCAATCAACATCAAGCATTTCTGGTGCAAATATGCTACCCCTGGTTTAAATAGCACGCAATTACTATTCATACTCAACAGTATCCATCCATATTGAATCTGCTTATGAATATCCTTAGAATCTTCTGGATCAAACACCATCGAGATTACATAGCATTGATGGGCTCCTCAATATACTAGAGCTTCACCTGAAGCATAATGCAGCACCCACATCCCGTAAACTGTTGGCAACTTAAGATCATTTCGAGAAAGCATTAAAGAAATCTGGCTCCCTTTTACTAGCAGCCAAGACATCATTGACATAAGCATCAATAGGAATAGCATCCAAATCCAGCCACTTCTGGCACATTTTCCAAGCGAATGAAAAACCCTGTGGATTTTATCGAATATCAAGGATGATTTAGCATCATCACCCCCTCTAGATTCATAGCTATCACGAAAAATCTTGGGAGTCTCTCGAACTATATCATCAGATGAATTTTCACCTGTTGGGATTGCAGCTTGATCATGAAAAACAGCTTTATCATGTAGATCTTCTTCCATAACATCCTCGGGAAAATCACCCTTCGAAGTCTCAACATTAATCAAAACTGTAGGAGTTATCTCCTCATGCAGTCCATCTACAAGCATAGATGTAAAATCCCTGTCGATAACCTATTCACAATCAATATGATCCAAGCAATCTTCATACTCCTCGATATCATACTCTGCTTCCTCATCTGCATCCATGTTACTTAGCAATACATTATAGAGATATAAAGGCTCATCTGGCACCCCCTCTGAAGAGGTATACGCATCAGAAAGATCCTCTATACTGCCATAAACAACTCCTTCAGATCTAGATAGAAATTCAACGATTATAGCATCGATGCTCTTCTGTGATAGCATCATCTGCAAGCATATTGTTAGTAGCAATCATAGGTTCATTGACATCCTCAGGCTCATCCTAAGCTGGGTCCACAATCTTGGTCACTTCATCAGCTACTACTGTGTATATAATAGCTTTGTTTATGCAATCATCTGTAGCAAACATGTTGTCCTGCTTGCTTATAGTGCTGATAGTTTTTGAAATATCCTGTAGAGGCTCATCTGCTTGATGAGCTCCTTCAGAATAACCCATGTCAAGGTCAACATCTTGTGAACCACTTGCTGTACAGTCTATGTCTTCACTGGAACCATTATTAGAGGTATCGTCCATGCAAGCGATCTTTGAAAAAAATTCATACAAATATGTTTCATCATTAAATTCATTGTTTACCTTTTCTTCGTTGCTCAAATTAAGCTCCTTTGAAATTGAATCTGCTACTTCCAGCTTAGCATTCTGTTTGGCTTTACTTCTTGCAGAAATATGCTCCCAGAATTCATCATAGTTGAGGATCTGCATCTGATCCCCTTCATCTTTACTGAAGACAACCTTATTTCGTTCAGTCATCTCCTTTATTTCCCGATCGAGAATCCTTGAGCTTTCGTAAATAAATTCCTCTGCAAAATACTCCCAGCGTGTGGGATATTCTTCTGCCAGTTCTTGAACCTGCTTTTTAAAATCCGAGTTTACAACCTCCTCAAAAGTTGCAATCATCCGATCTTCTGGAACATTTTGGCTCTTCATCTCAGCTTCGTAACATGCAATAAAACCTTATGGATCATATCCCTGAAAATTATAATATTGCTCCCGAACAGCATCAAGTGCTAGCTCTACAGCATCATCAATCTGCTTTTTTATCTGCATGGCTTTTGCTTCCTATAGATACCCCTGAACCAATTCCATCATTTTTGGCAAATCTGTAACTACCAGATTTTTATCAAATCCATTGGCACTGAAATCTTCAATAAACTACTTTAACTGTTCTGGAATCTCCATCTTTACCTCCCACCCCGGCTCGTTTCACATCGGGTTCACCAAAGATGTCGGGGGATATGTGTTCGCTACGTGAGCCGGGCAGGCGCCGGGCCTCTGGTTGTGGGAGGTGTGAAAGAGAGACAAGATGCACGACACAAGGCAAAAGATTCTGTCAACACTTTAATACTTAAACTTGACAACCGAAATGGTTTAAACTGCTACTGATTAGCCGAAGTGGATTTCGATTACAAATGGTTGCCGTTAACGGCACTGATGGAGTTAGGAGAGTTTAATGCTCTCAAATTAGATCAAGACTGTAAAATTTCCACTTATGCTCGCCATTAGAGTCTTTATAAACTGATTAGTACGTAAGTATCCAGCAAAATCCCTTGCTTGATACCCTTGTTGCTTTCTTGCTCATCCCGTAAACCCTTCGAGTGCTTTCAATTATCCTCCTTGAGGTCAACATAGAGAGAGAGAGAGAGAGAGAGAGAGAGAGAGAGAGAGAGAGAGAGAGAGAGAGAGAGAGAGAGAGAGAGAGAGAGAGAGAGAGAGAGAGAGATCTCCTTTGCTTATCCTCTTCGTTTCTCCTCGTCTTGCTTATATTAGAGATAGAGAGAGAGGGCTCGCCCTTCTTGGCCCTTACCTCCTTGCCTGAGCCGGAGATAGAGAGAGAGCTCCTTCCTTGCCTCTTTGCTTCCTTAATTGCTTTAGTTCCCCGCTCTACTTTCATTCGATGAGCGTATTCTGCGTAACTTAAATTCCTCAATTTGGTTGCCCTAATTCTCTCTCCTTTCTTAACTCGCTTGAGAGAGAGAGATAGCCTTGCTCGGTCGTGAGAGCTCTACTTTGAGAGCCTTCCTTCGAGTCTTGCTTTGAGCCTTGCTTCGGGTCTTCAGAGCTCTTTGCCTTTGTCGTCATCTCTCTTCACCTTAACCTCAATCTCCTTTTTCCTCAACCACAATCTTATTATGACTTGCTTGGTCATGGCACAGAGAAAAGAGAGCGAGGGAGCTTGCTTATCTAGAGCTTCCCCTCTTCTTACTTCCCTCGTTATGCCTGCCCTTCTTGCATGCAAAAAGCCCCCTATTAATAGCTCGCTTCCCCCTTAAGCAGTGGCGCCGGCGTCATTGCGTAGGAACATACATGATGACGTGGCACTCGGTAATTTTGATCGGCACCTAATGCACCGAGACTAGCACCGAAACGGAGCGCCCCTACAAGCTGAGCATTTCTTGCTTCTTGGTCGGCGTCATCCGAGCATCACTGCACTCGTTGCGAACTCCCCATTCCCTGCGCAACCTCCTCGCTGCATGCTCGACGCCATGGTCCTTTTCTTTTTGTTGGCTTTTTAACTCTTTTACAATTAGGGCGCCCCTTAATTGACTGGGCGGCCCTTTTTTAATTGATTATGGCCTTGGGCGGCCGTTTGTCTAGTGGGCGTACATGCCGGCCATGGCCTTGCAAGGGTGCCACATTTGGTATACATGTCGGCAATCATTACCCTCCATGAGACGACATTTCAACAATGAGCTCATCAAGAGCTTTTCGTGTCTTCATAGTGGCACCACATTAAGCCTATACGTTGCACAAGCAATACCAAGCACTCGACAAACTTAGTACACCCCATTTGGCATACATACCGACTAAAGCATCACCAAGCACAACATCTTTCTTCAGCAGTCCTTGACTGACAATATCACCGTGAATTTTTATTGTCCATACCGACATCTCGAATAATGCCAAAATAACCCAGCTCAGCATTGCCGACAACTGACACCGGACTTTGCCTGCCAAGCTGTAGACTTCTCAAACTGCATAGAACGCATACTAACCCTGATGAGGAGGCCAAAATTCCTAGATGGCACCGCGACCGAGCCGACCGAACTGGTACGGAGCCGGCCCCCAATGAATCTTTACCGGCCAATATCTTGGCAACCGTAAACCCGATCACCAATCTGAAAAGACCGACGGGCTCTAGAAATTGAGCACTTCAGGCCTGTTGCATTCATTTCAATTATGTCACCTCAGTTGCAGTTGCCCAATCTGGTACGGATCTGCAATCGACTTAAACTTCAAAGTGCCATAACTTCTTCACCGTAGCTCCAATCGACGAGCCGTAAAGACAGGCCAGTAGAGCACTTCAAGCACTATAGTTCTAGATCATAATATCCTATCTGCACTCACATCAAGCATATCCCTTTTTGGCATCATTAAGGCATCATTTGGCCCTTCAAGGCCGCATCTAGCATACATTAATCATTAAACTCGGCCTGTCATCAAGCCCTGATCACTGCTCGGTAAATGTGTAGGCTTCAAAGAAGCTTAGATTGCATTTCTCTGCTCTTGTTCTCATCATGGCAGCAGAGCTGCACGACAGCGTGGACACAGAACTACCCGGTGGATGTCATAGGCCTCCAAAAAGTCAAAATAGCAGGGCAGGAGCTTGAGCAGAGGCTACAATCGATATCCAAGGAGCATCAGTGGTTTCACTCCTCACACAACAGAGGATTAGGAGGAACAGACATGGGGATTCCTCTGAACTGGAAAATCAATTAACCACTATCATCTTCAGGAGAGTACTGGGTAGCACTAGACATAGAGGCCCCTATCAGCTACCTTATGGTGTCCATCTGTGCAGGTGGCTCTATCAAAGATAGGACCAGTCTGTGGAGGCAACTCGCCCAACTAAAGGGACATGCCATTCTGTTGGGGGACTTTAACATGGTAGAGACCATTGAGGATTGGTACCTAATGAAAGGGAAAACAATGGCAGGGATAGAGAAACAAGAATGGGAGAACCTCAAGGAGAAACTAGACCTATGGGATGTTGGCACACCTGGAGAATTCAACTCGCAAAACTACTCAAAAGGGAATCTTACTCAAAAGGCTAGACTAGACAGATGCTACTTAAGCACGCCTCTGGCTAGACAATTCAATAGAGTCAAAGTAGCACCTAGACTCACCTCATGTGCTTCTGACCACTACCCCCTAATCATCACTTTGGATAACAAATACAACAAGATTTGGAATCACTGGTTCCACACCGACCCATCTCTATTTGAGTTAGAGGAGGTGCACGAAAACATCAAAGCAACATGGGCTCAAGCCTTCTCGAAGGGTTTCACACCAGCAAAGGCTTGGAATCTGGCTATTGCCAACACTCAACACTCCCTGGTCTCATTTAGGAAAAGGGTAACAGAGATACAAAGGAAAAGAAAGGACTCTATCTATAACAAACTCATAGAACTTGAAGCCTGCAACAATGAGGAAACTGTCGTCCAGAAAAGAATAGCTACCCTTAGGCATCAGCTTAAGGTAGAGGAAGAAGTTACTATTCACCACACTAAAGTTTTCTTTCAGGAATGGTGGGTAGGAAAGGTGGACAAACCCTCCAAGGCTATGTTCAAAAGCCTTAGGATGAATCATCATAGAGAACTGCTCCCAATGCTGGTAGGTGCAAAAGGGAAAGCCACATTGGAAGAGGAGAATCTTGAAACAACAAGGGAGCACTTCGCACAATTGTTCAACCCACCAGAAGCGCACGATGAGGCTGTCATACTGGTTAGAGGAATCATTTGGAACTACAGGAAAAGAGTTGTCCCTCCCCATCTAAGTGCCCAACTCGACTCGGAGCTCTCGTTAGGTGAAATCAAAAGAGCCATTGATGCTCTTAAGCCTAAGAAAACCCCGGGCATAGATGGCCTCCCTGCTGATTTCTATCAAAATTTTAGTCTATTGCACCAATCTTGCTCATTGTATGGGTAGAATCTGTTAAACATGGAGCCCTCCCGATTCAACTCAACACAGGTATCATTAAACTGCTACACAAGAAAGGCCCGAAGGAAATGCTATCCAACTGGAGACCACTGACAATGCTAAACTTTGCCTACAAAATCTTTGCAAAGGCCATAGCTCTCAGAATTGCCCTGCCCTTTCCGAGTGGTTGTGCTCCGAACAAAAAGGATTCATCAAAGGGAGAAGGCTAATGGAAGCAATAATTGCAATGTGGGAAGGAATAGAATATGCTGAAAATTCTAAACAAGACTATGTCTTTGTCAAGGTTGACTTTGACAAAGCCTATGATGACAGGCGAGAATGGTCCTTCATTCTCGATTGTCTAGTAATGATGGGATTTGGCCATAGGATTGTAAGGTATGTTCAAACGCTACTGGGAAACGCCCAAGCTAGAGTGGCTATTAACAATGGGCTGTCGGACAAATTCCCACTCAACAGATCGATAAGACAGGGTTTCCCACTAGCTCCTCTCCTATTTTCCACCTCACCTGATTCCCTGAATTGGTTGGTCAAAGAAAAAGTACAGCAAGAGAGCCTCCGAGGTATCAAGCTACCAGATGGGAAACAACAGTGTCTCTCTCAATTTGCTGATGACACTAATGGGCTAATGCATGATGATAGCTCTCTAAAAGCCTTTCGGGAATGTCTCAATATTTTTTGTATAGCCTCGGGTTCCAGGATCAACCACTCCAAAATAGGAATCAGATCCTCTCTGTCCCCTCTGCCTAGGCGGGTGGATGAGGAGGGATGCTCAATCATCCAGGATGGAATCCTTTTCAGATTATTAGGGATCCCTTTTGGCTTCAAGATAACAATGGCACAAAGGTGGCAGTGGGTCATAGACAAATTCCACACCAAACTAAATAGATGGCTAGGTTTCCAAGCTAACTTGGCTGGTAGGGCAGTAGTAATCAAACACTACATTTCTTCTTATGTTCTTTTCTTCCTCTCATGCTGGAGATCCCCAGATATTCAACTAAAAGATATAACTAGAATATGCAGGAACTTTCTCTGGTTGGGTGACCCCCCCTTAAGAAAGGCCTAGCAAAAATCAACTGGAAAATCTGCTGTCTTCCTAAAGAGCAAGGGGGACTTGGCCTCACTAACATAAACTTATGGATAGATAAGTTAGATGTAAAACTTATCCTCAAAGCCTTGGAGCAACCAGATGAAGAGTGGCCCTCACTGCTATTTTGGGAAATTCATAAGTTCCATTTCCAAGGGTTGAAGGGAACCATAAACCTACCTTGGTTCACGGTGTTCTTTGGACCCTTTGAAGTCGTAGCAAAGGGGTCAGACCTTCTTAAATCACTGTGGAATTCTTGGAAAGATACATAAATTTATTAAGAATTAACTGGGAGTCGAAATATAGATGGCAGCTCAGATTAGCTGAGTGAATGTGGTGGTCTCTCCCCCCTATCCCCCAGCTAAACCAGAGACAAGTAAGGTCAACCAAAAGACTGCACAATAAGGGCATCATCATTTGGAGAGATGTGTGGAACACTATAGAGCATAGGTGGAAGAATGAGAGCGAGCTTCTTGGCAGATACCAGCTGCAACCTTGGGAGATAACTCTTATCCATTCAAGAATAGCCATGTTTCTAGAAGAGGAGGAGTGGACACTATCGGAATAGCCCAACCTATCACCTAAGGCATTGTATTGGGCAGGAGGGTGTGCTCTCTCTTACCCTCCCAACCGTCCCCCAGCTCTGAAAGAACAACTTCATGTCACTCTCAACAGAAAGTGGCGCTTGTATATGGATAAACGGTAGTGGAATTTTAAGTTTGAAACTCTGTGGCATCATGATATGCCGGCCAAGCATTCTGTACTGATATGGCTCATTATGCACAAAGCAGTTTGGACGGGCTATAGAATGAGTTTTGTAGGCATGGGAGCAGAGAGCTGCAAGAGATGCAATCGTAGTGAAGAAGACATTCCTCACCTTTTCATTAACTGTCCGGCTAATAGAGAGATTCTAGCCCCAATCATAAGTGGATTAGGGTTCACCCTAACTGGAAACAACTCCTGCTAGGAGACTTTGTTGCTCTCTTCTTTGTAGTTTGGAATAGGATCAGAGGATAATTTTTTTTGGATCATTTGGAAAGAACTGAACAACTGTTTTTTTGATGAGGCTTACTAGACTAAAAGTCTGAGAGTACTGTTCTCCTATTTTTTTGTGCATGTTAATCATCTGAAATTGGAGTAGTGCAGAATCTACCAAGCAAACTACAAGGTCCTCATGGATTGCATGGGATATTACAACAGTGCAAATATCAGCAAACAACAGGAGGTGCTGCTAGATGGATCTTACTCTCACCTATAGAAGATGATTGACGAATGCAAAGCTGAGAGAGAGAAACTGAAGAGACAACTCGACAATGGGATACGACTAATCACCCATCTGCAGGAAGTAATCAACGCGTTTCCTAGGGGAAGCAGCTTGGGTGGTAGTCCGTGATCAAATATATGAAGTCACTATGGTGGTATAGATTGTAGAGGTGTATGAAACTCCCCTAGCCAACTTTGTAATAGTTTCAGAATGTAAATCGTTACTACCGGTACAAAGTAACTCAGAGGAAACAACAATTTGTAAAGTTGTGCAATGTAATTTTGTTATGTACTTAATATAAAATTCTTGCGCCCTTTATGGGAAAAAAAAAGAAAGGCTTTGGTCCAATCATCATTTACCCCATGAATCGCAACGAGCAAGTAATTACAACATTGCATTAAAAAGGCTCTTTCCTATCTTATTAAGTAGCAAACGGTACATTAGGGGATACGAGGTTGATTAATGTGATATTGATGCATGCACGTGGGATGCACGCACATCGTTGGACATTGCAGAGGGGGAGGACGTGTTCTATCTAGTGGCACTAATGCACTCTTCATCGAAGATGTATCACGTCTCTTCAACGCCACCCAATGGTGTATCTAAATGGGTGATGCCAAGTGGCCACCTTTGTGCGCATGAGGCTTTATACGACACCATCTCTATTCTCAGTGTTGGACACTCTATATCTCGTTCTAACTATAATAAAAATGCAGGCGCACCTGCATACAATAATGATAGCAGGCCGGCCCCATCACTTATGCAATATCCTTTCATTTGGCATCACCCTAATTCATAACATCATCTTCTCAATCGAAATCCGAAACTTCAATAAGAAATCCTGTGGATCTTTGACTTTGTGTAATGAGGCAATATTGTTTTGGATTTCCATGCACTCACCTGCAATTTGGACATAACAGGGGGGAAATCAAAACATGCTTGAATTTGAAATTTGATGAGCAAGCTTTAATTTTGAGCCGCTTGATAATTAGGCAAAAAGAGCCTTGTACCTGTGCCGAGATATCTCTACTTTGATCTTGAGTTTGTTGGAATTTGGGATGTTTTACTTATATTTTTGCCATCTAGAAATCATGGCCGACACGACGTAGTTTCATGTGGTCAACATCAATGTGGCTTGGCAATGAGCTCCATTTTTCTATTGGTCCTTTGAAAGACCTTATTATTAGTGGATGGAAATCTAGAGAGAGAGAGAGAGAGAGAGAGAGAGAGAGAGAGAGAGAGAGTTCTATTATCGTCCTCGGAGGTCAAATATGACTATGGGACCAAATGAACATGTCACGTGGTGTGAGTGGAGGTCATAAGTGACTCTCGATGCTCAAAAATGGCTGAAATGAGCGTCACAATAGAGAGTCCACATCGTGGTTGGGAGAGGAAGGTATGTAGGGAGAGCTCATGGCTGAATATATGGGGAAAAGAGGACCTAATGTGGTCAAAAGCTGAGCACTCAAGTAGTGTGTGGTACTCACTCTCTCGCACATGACGAGGGCATAAGGTGCAAATTCGATGAAACTCCTCGCCAGTGCCCCAACGTCCTGTCTCGCAGCGTAGAGAATGGGAGCTAAGACGAATGGAGGCAATGGTGCGGATCGCACTCAACGGGATGGGCTCAAGGATGTAGTGATGGGTTCGGTTACCTCGTTCGGAGAAGAAGAGAGATTTGTAGTTTGGGGCAATGTGTGTGGTGTAATGGCTGAAGCGAGAACCTCTGGATTTCTCCCAAGCCGTGATACATTGGCGTTGTAAGAAGGCCTCATTAACTTGGGAGTCGATCAACGCATCCTTGACCAAGTGACATGCATCCCATCTTCCAAACCATTTCTTGATGTCAAGCATCCATCCCGAACTTAGTATTTTGCTCTTGCATGTCTTTTGAACCTTTTGATTTGCTTCATATGTGATTCTAGGAAGTCAATGCAAAGGGCTATGTGTGTGTGTGTGTGTGTGTGTGTGTGTGTGTGTGAGAGAGAGAGAGAGAGAGAGAGAGAGAGAGAGAGGGGCCACAACCAAATTCTCTCTGTGCTCTAGTCCACTATGCGATGCTAGGCCTAGACTCTGATAGCATGTCAACTTGCAATGGGTGTAGAACCAAAAGTTGGGATTTCCTCATACTGTTGGGAGAAACTCGAAAACTTTACATATCAAAACACAACAAAATGACATAAGGAATTGCAAAGTAAACGGGGAAAATTTACAATCAAAACACAACAAAATGACACAGAGCATCGCATAGTAACTATAAGATTACTTCCCAAGTTCTTTATTGTGATTTGCTTTTGCTATTGATTTACATGGATAACATGATTTTCCACCATTGTAAAACCAACGTAATATGTTGTTGACCTTTTTGTTCTATTTGTAACAAGGGAAATAAAAAAATGCATATTGTGCATACTGTTAGAGCTATCTTGAACAAATGCATAATCTCTTAACCGGAAGTGCCACACGTCCTGTTGATGCCTTGTTTCTTGACTTCAAAAAACAAAAGCTACGTCACTTTAATATTCATCTTCCTCTTCTTCACCACCAGCGGCCTTCGCGGCCAGGTCTGCCATCACTAAAGGGAGAGACTCAACAGTGCAAAATCAATATGTATACGCTTCTATGAATCCACTCTCACGAGAAAGGAGGAAACATTGACAACTTGCTTGCCAACCCTGATATGACTCTGCTTGATAAGCGACTTAATGTAGACAAGAGCCTGCAGATGGTGCTCCAAGAATTTCTTAACTGTCAATGCCAAAACATAATCAAGCTTGTTTTGGCTTTCATCTAGAAGGCCATATCTGAACATGTGACGTAGAAGAGCGGTCAGCTCTCCCTCCAAGATTCTGCATGTAAACAACCACCAACCACCCAAGCTTCATTCTCAGCTCTTTGCACCTCTAGCCTCACCCCCACTCTAAGACTTTGGCTGCAACTTTGCATCGAGCTGCTTCTTCTATAAGGATGACAGGCTTCTTGAGCGTCTTTCCATAGTTGCAGTAAAGATTGACGCGCACCATTCTGCCGCCTCCTTCGCTAGAAGAAGATGCACTCTCTAAAAACCAGTTAAAGTTTTAGTCCATTGACACCGCCATATAGTTTCACTTGTACGGCCAAAGGCAGCCTCTGTCTCTCTCTTTCTCTCTCCCTCTTTATCGCGTGCACAGGGGCTTCTCTCAGTTTTGGAGTTTAGCCTTCATTACACAGATTTTGACACGTGTAAAGGGCTCCCCCTTCCACCATATTATGTTAATTTAGATTGCATTGCACAATACACACGCGGGATCATGTGTGTGTGTGTGTGTGAGAGAGAGAGAGAGAGAGAGAGAGAGAGAGAGATGAAAATGGTGAAGAAGAGAATTTTGTTTTGCCTCTTAGAAACAAGAGGAAGCTGCCCCTCTTTTGTTTCTCATCAACAAAGAAAAAAGCGTGTGCAACATGCCAAGTTGGATAGTGCCAATGATGACCTCATGGATGATGTCTCCAACGAGGAAACGCTTACAAGGATGGAAGTAAAGAAAGAGAGGGATACCACCGATGGAATCACTAGCTGTGAGCTTTTAAGACATCATAAGGTTACCTTCAAGTCTTCAAGAGTTTCAAACAAAAGGTTTACACTAACAGAAGAAAGTTTTACACAATGGAAAAGATCAACCCAACAAAAAATAGTACCATTGTCTTTGGGTTAGTGGGAAATGTTGCTTGAAAATATGGAAGCCATTGGCAAACTTGTCAAAGAAAATCTGCAATTTTTTTGGGGTCTATTGTGAAGGCCACAATACCTACCCAAAAGTCTCTTTTTCTCTATGCCCTTGGTTTGCAACATTATATATTGTGTTTACTTGTAGCATCTAAACTATATATGACACAGCTTAAAATTTTCAAGGAAGAAGAGGGCCTTTATGTGTCACTGCCTGTTCACTTCAAAAAAAACCTTACAAAATATTTAATCTAAAATGCAAAAGAGAAGGGTAAGATTGTAAGAAAGGACAGCCCTTGCTTGCTGAATGAAAGAAATGATAAACGTTTTCAAATGTAAAGTCAAAAGACTTTCTATTCTACATAGAACAAATGTTTAAGTCTGATTGCACATAACAAGAACGGGTAACTTTAGTCGAGGTTTTGTTACTTGATACAAATTTACTTTTTGAAGATATAACACAAAAGGATGAATGTGAGTGAAATTTTTTTTATTTAATGAAAATGTAATTTTCAAAGATATATTTGGCTTTATCTTTTCAAAGGGTTTTTTTCAAGATCAATATTGATATTTTTTTGAAATTTTTGAAGTGTATATCTTTTTAAAGAGCTTGAGAAAAAGAAAAAAGCTCTCTTGACGTGCAACTGTCTTGCTTTGAGGACATGCATAACATGCAAATGCAAGGGTCGTTATCCACGTTACTCTCTCTCTCTCTCTCTCTCACACACACACACACACACACACACACTCACACACACACACACACACACACACACACAGAGACACACAGAGACCATCACATTGCCTGTGTGTGCGCACACATGCACATGCATGAGGGAGAGAGAGAAAGAAAGATTTTACTGTTGATCTCATGTACCCTTCAAATTTTCAAGATATTATTTTTTTGGCATTAGTGTATTTTCAAGGGGCTTTTTTCAAGACCAATATTGATATTTTTTAGAGATTTTTTGAACTGTGTATTTCTTTAAAGAGCTTGAGAAAAAGAAAAAGGTTGCCTAATGTCGACTTGGGGCTGTCTTGCTTTGAGGACATGCATGACATGCAAATGTAAGGGTCATTATCCACGTTATTGACCATGTGTGAGAGAGAGAGAGAGAGAGAGAGAGAGAGAGAGAGAGAGAGAAATATTTTACCGTTGAGCTCACGCACCCTTCAAATTTTCAAGATATTATTTTTTGGCATTATTGTATGTTTTAAAGGGTAGCTAAATTTTTTCACCCGTAGAAAATGGAATAAATACCGACAAAGACCAACCCTCATTGCCCAATTGATGGACCTTTTACCAATTCTTGGATATATTGTTCTTTTTATTTTTATGAGTTAACCAGTGGGCTATCTTAAAAATCTTTAAATTTTGGCAGGCAAGGATACCAATCAAAAATCAACTTGAGAGAGAGAGAGAGAGAGAGAGAGAGAGAGAGAGAGAGGACAATTTTTTAGTGCCCAACAAATGACGCAGGAAGAGAGATAAAGAGAGAACAAAATGTTCAAGGGTGTAGGAACAATCTAGAGAGACATTATAAGTTACAAGAAAAGTCTTCAACAAAAGTGAATTCTATGGGAAGGAGGAGTAGAGAGAGAGAGAGAGAGAGAGAGTATACATACATAGATATGTATATGTATGTATACTCTCTCTCTCTCTCTCTCTCTCTCTCTCTCACACACACACACACACACACACACACACACACACACACACACACACACACAATGTTACTTTAGCACTCGTAGCTTTTTCTAAAAAAAGGGTGGGACCACACAAAACCTAGCCCTTTGGATCGGGGCCTGTTGGGATTGGTCTTTTTTGATAAATACACACACACACACACACACACATTGGAAACTTTACTAGTTCTTGATATTTTTCTCTTATGAAAAGAGAACTTTAGAATATTTTTTAAGTCTCCTCTATGCATTAGGAAAAGTTTGGACTAAAAAATGGGCCTTGTAAGAATTGTTAATGTGGCATAGCTTTCAAAAAGTGGGGATCGGTAAATTTTTTGCAAATAAGATCCAAACTTGTCGGAGGTTGGATATTTAGAATCTACTCTTCAAATGCTACCTATTGATATATAGCATGCATGTATCAGACATTGCCTTCATGTACATCTAGAAAAAGGTGATTTTAGATTACCGTAACGGTAACAAAACCTGGTTGATTGAAAAAAAATGGCATAACGTCATCCAAGCTTTTCGGACCTTGGCTCTTTAGAATCCATTTTTGAAGAACTTTCCAATGATAGGTCATATCATGCGGTTCTAAGCAATATTTAGAGGGGTCTACCGGGTTGCTTTTTTTTGTACAACTTTGATGATGTGGCACTCTTAAAAGGCCCAAAAATGAGTTCAAATTTTTCCTAATGAGATTTAAAAAAAAAAACCCTTTGGTTAAAAACACTGATAAGGCAGTGGCTAGAAAGGACTACACACACTCCACCTCACTTGAGGGAGTGCCCGAGCTCACTTACCTCTTAGGTTTTGCTAACCACCTGCTATGGGTTTTACTACCGGGTTTAGTCTGTCGCAACACTTGAGTATTTTTTACCTTGGGTAAAACCCTGCCATGATTACTTTGGCTACCTCCTCATGGCACCGCATATGCGGCTTCATTTGCTCTGCTGGAGATCCCCCTAAACACCTGGGTTTTTGCGCGATTTGGAGTTATGGCAACCTCCCTCCCTGCTCTATTTAAAGGTGAGGGCGCATCTTTGCCCCTCACTTAGTTTTGGTTGTGCTTGATTGTTTGAAACTTTCTACCGCGTTTCTGTTACAAAGCATGGAGCTCTCTACTCAAGTTACTCAGGTCGGTCACTGCTATTTCTTACTTTACTTATTGCATACTTAGGTCTCTTTCCACATGGGTTAACACTCTGAAAGGAGGATGTGTTATTGATATTATTGGTGGTCTCGTCCTGCAAGTTTTATAAAACTAGGCATGGGGTTTTTCAGTGTTGTTTGATTACCAAATGTTGCATTAAAATTACTGCTTATGGTTTTTTTTCCACCCTATGGCCGGTGGTCATTGCATATGGATGGTTAAGGGTGCCTTTTTCTATCGTGGTAACCAGTACAATTTGGGTTATTTTCTTGTCTTGCTTACTAATTTTTGTTGTTGCAGGATGGTGGGGTTTGGTGCCCTGATTGATTAACTATGACTCTGTGCTGGGTCTGTTATTTTTCATGTTGATTGAGAAAAAGAGAGGGTGTGTGGTGCTCTACCCTCCGCACAATAGCTTTTTGCTGGTTCTGCCAAACTGATTACTGTCACTATGTCGGTACTATTGGCTAAGTGGTGGCTTCATTACATCGGTTATGGCTCTATGACTGGTTAAACCATGGTTGTTCATTAATGGTAAGAGTGGAGAAGTGAAATGAAAAGAGGGGCTGCTTTACGTCTACATTGGCTTTTGAAAGGGTTTTTTCTACTGCTTTACTAAGCTTGGCAATTACTCAACTGGTAGTAACTGAGCCTGGCTTGGGGGCTCACTGAGCATAAAAAATGCTACAGGTTTTTACTTGATACAGTCGTTTTCTTCATACGTTTTTAGAGTACCATCAATAAGTTTCCTTGACTAGCCTTGAGTATTGGGTTGCCACGGATACTTACATGGGATGGAAGTGTTTTACTGCGCACTAATTGTGATTGGGTTGCTACACATATGGATGGTGATATTTCTCGTTTCTTACTGCGCACTGTTTTGGTTTTTAACAAATACACACGGGCCTTTAAGGTGTTCTGCCCGGTTGTACACTATGGCAATTCTTGGTCTCTACATTGGTAAGATGAGGTTTTACATTACAGCTTTTTGCATTAAATCGGGTAGATGTTCGTCCTATTATAGCTTTGGATATTGGAACTTTAAACATGGTACATCTTTTGCCTTAAAAGACTTCTTGGTTAAAAGAAAATCGTGTCTTTTAGCATTGCTCCTTGTTACTTGGATTACTTAGAGAGTACATGGTAAATGATATAACAAACTGAGGGATGAATCGCAGTCCATTCACAAAGATAGATATCTAACCTTAAAACAAGTTTTAAAGCTTGGTACTATAAAAATCATAAATGAAATTCCTTTTAAATCTTCATATAATGGTACTTTCATAAATGATAAAATTATGGAAGGTGGGTGTTTCAGACACTTGGGTTGGAAGGCGTGATGGCCTTCTAATCAAAATGATACTTTTTTCTGAAACTTTTGGAAAAAGAAATTAAAAAGAAAAAACTATGGACAGGTTGTAAAGTTAAATTTTTTTTGTAAGATGGACATGGATAACAACTGGTATGGTCCATTGATACCTGTAAAACACATCCAAGGCTAATTGAATTGTTGTCTTGTTTGGATGGATGCAGGTAAGGACTCTATCTTATCTTGGAAGTTTTTTTTGCCTTTGCCAAGCCATCCTACACTGGATGGAACACTCACGTATGATGTGGGAAGTTCTTTTACTATCTGTGTATTGAAAGAGGATCTCTTTCCTACAAACATTGTACTTAAATGTTTCTAATACTGAATTGTTTTTGTACCTATCTATTCTTTGTTCCATTGCCAACTATCTTTTGAATGTAAAAGTACAATTATGTCGTATTATCTAAGATTTAACAGCTACACATACATCCTATACATAAGGTTTTTCTTTCTAGAGAAACCGGGATGCTGGCTTTGGAAATTTTCTTTGAAATTGAGTTCTAAGTTGGACCCATAGTCTGTAATTCCCTTACTGGTTGACTGGTGTTAGGTGGTCCTTTGTAGAATCTATTTCTGGTCCACTGCTCACGGCTATTATAGTCCTTGAATTTACCGGTTTAAGGTTTGCAGGCCCAAAAATTACAGTTACTGTTTTTACTTTATTTATGTTTATACTGTTGCTTTTTTCAGGACAGTTTACCCTATAGAAAGACAACCCACATGAGCACTAATCACAACCCTGAGAATCATGCAAAGATTCTCGAACAGATTAAGTTATACCTTGAGGACCATAAACCAAAGAATTCTTTGGCAGTTAGAATTAGACCCTTCCTCTCTAGGAAGGCCAAAGATTGTATTATACTATGGTAAGTATAAGTGAACCTCACCTCACTTTTTTGAAAAATTGCAGACTCTTGCTCTCTCACAAGGATTGGAATTGTCCTCGGAGCCCCTCTCAGTGGACACATCTCTTGTACTCAGATGTATTAGCAGTTTAGATGCTTCTTAACTAATTTATGATTCGGCTCTTACCTCTAACAAGAAACTATCTATCTTACATATGTTGTATTTTAATGATTGGGCCAAAATTTTAGCTACTTTGGATAAAGTCTCCAGCTACTTTGAATTTAATCGCCCATTACATAGCCTAGCTTCCCCTACTCTCCTCACAATACCAGCAAGAGCTTTCCATTTTCTCCTACTCTGGTGCTAATCTGTCTAACTTTTGAAGGAATTTATGTGGTCTCAATCCCTCTTTTGTCTGTACACTGGCTACTCCAACTATTCCACAAACTTGTGGAATCTTTTGTCGGGATAGTGCTGCCCTTGAAGCAGTTAAGGAATTTCAGAGTAATCTTTTCTCCCTCAATGACTCTAACCTCCTGGAGATGGTGCCTAAAATATCCAAAGTTTTCCTTGTCTTACCTATTAGACAAATTGAAATTGAATCCCTTGGGGTTGACCATCACTTTGGGTCCTGCCCAACAAAGCTTTCTTGGCACCCATTTTGAGTGAAACTTGGGTCTACCTTGCCAACCTCCCTGCCTCTACTATAGAAGACTGCAGACTCAGGATTCTAAAAGGAGGACAATTTCTGGACAAAGGGGAGCTTATAAAAGCACCCTTCAATCTTAATCTCATTGACCACTCCAAGTGCACCTCCAATACTGGCCTCTACATCCGTACCAAAGGAAACATTGAATTTGCCAAGAGTAATCCATATTTTTACACTGATTCCATCTGAAGTGTCTTTGGACCTTATCTAAAATGTGCCTGTAGATTTCTTGATCCTAAAGCCTCTTATGAATCTAGCATCATGTGGTTTGATCGCACCATTTGGTTTATTTTCAACCAACTCGGACTTACTCTTCCCAGAAAAACCTGTGGATTTTCACCTCTCCCTCATTTGCTCTTGGTTAGGCAGCCAAGCTAAGCAAATTGTTATTGTGCAGGTTTCCTTTAACATCTTCCGATTAATGATAGATATCTTGAAGGAGTTAAAATCTGATAAGCCCAAATTTACTTGACTACTTATTTTAACTTTAAAGGTGTTAAGATCATCACTAGCCTACTTAAACCTTGTATTGATGAGGATGACTCCCCTGCTCTCAAAAGATCCAACTCTTTGATTATCCCCAACTCCTTCACTTCCTTTTCTAACACCTAGTTCATCCTCTAACCGGGGAAGAGTTTGTAGCTATACAAGAGGAAGAGGCAGCTCTCCCCCCATCAGAAACTTCCCTGAATTTTAACCTTGGTAATACTGCAGGTTACTACAAGCCCTTGCGAAAGAAGACTCTCAACAAAGTGGAGCCAGACAAGGGATTCATCTACATACACCGTCTCTTTCACAATGTACTCCTCGATTGGATTCAACCAAAAAATCCTTTTTGTGAGTGCTTTGATCTGTTTTTTGGCAATCACAAATTACTTGAAAATATTCTCATAGGATGGAAATATCAGTATCCCATTAAGAAGTTAATTTACAGTAACAACTTTCTTCAGCAAGAATCTGTTCCCCATTGTACATGCTTTCAGCTTACCACCTTTTGCAGGAATTTTGAGGTTTATGGTAACCATGTGTGCACCTGTGATCTTAGCATTATTGAAAATACTAAAGTACGTAGAATTTTGGCCAAAGGGCTCAATAATATACCTAACTTTCCCAAAAACCCCTACCTTGCTCTATCAGCTATACTAAGCTACCTCACTGACCTTGTCAGTGCTCTCCAACTGGAGATGACAGTCCTACCGGACTTAAAAGAAATTGTGAGGAATGCTTCCTTCAAAAAGTATCACAACTACCTAAAAAATGGATATCTTTTGGTGACTCCTGGCTTGCAGCTCAGCTAACTTTTGATTTTTGAAAAATCTATGATAAATGGTTTGTTGTCGGGCTTGACAAAAGCTCTAACAGTCCCACTATTATATGCAAAAACCTTGCTTGGAAGGCCGCTAGTAATCGAGTATCTGGTAAGGAATTTTGTAATATTAAATCTAGTGTTAACAATAGAGATTTCCTCAAAGAAATTTATCTAATTTATCCTCACTGCCTTAAAATTGAACCTACTTCTCTTCATGAAATCATCACACCCATTGGGGCTATTTGCACATCTGTCCATTCCTTAACCTTTCTATTTCCCTTCATATCCCATCTGTCGGTGGGTATGACCTAAGGTTTGTTTGGAAAAGGGATCTCTTGAAACTACCACTTGTAGAATCCAAAAAAAAGAATAGCAATAAGCCTCATAAGGCTGCTATTAGCTCTTGCATCAACCTGCTACACTTAATCTGCTATTCTTCCTCTAACTCTTCTCTTGCATGGGAGGAGGTTTATCAACTAATCAATAAGTATTTCCTTAATGGGTTTACTAGAAACCATATCTGTAACACTATTACACAGGCTCTCACCTAACATAGTTGGCCTGGGTTACACTTTAATCAAGAGAATCTCATTTCTCTAATTAGGTAGTAGGCCCATACACAATGGGCTTACTACCAACCCATTGTGTATGGCGCCTGGGTTAGGACGGGTACACACACACACACACACACACACACACACACACACACACACACACACACACACACACACACACACACACACACACACACACACAGTGCTACTTTAGCACTCTTAGCTTTTTCGAAGAAAAGGGGGGGGCAACACATAAACCTAGCCCTTGGATCGCGACTTTTGGGATTGGTCTTTTTCGATAAATACACACACACACACACACACTAGGAAGCTTTACTAGTCCTTGATATTTTTTCTCTTCTGAAAAGAGAGCTTTAGAATATTTTTTACTTCTCCTCTATGAGATTTTTTTTTAAAAAAAACCCTTTGGTTAAAAAAGCCTGATAAGGTAGTGGCTAGAAAAGACTACACACACTCCACCTCTCTTGAGGGAGTGCTCGAGCTCACTTACCTCCTAGGTTTTGCTAACCACCTCCTATGGGTAATACTACCGGGTTTAGCCCTTCCCAACACTTGAGTATTTTTTATCGTGGGTAAAACCCTGCCATGATTACTCTGGCTACCTCCTCATGGCACCGCACATGCGGCTTCATTTGCTATGCTAGAGATCCCCCTAAATGCCTGGGTTTTTGGCACGATTTGGAGTTATGGCAACCTCCCTCCCTGCTCTATTCAAAGGTGAGGGCGCATCTTTGCCCCTCACTTAGTTTTGGTTGTGCTTGATTGTTTGAAACTTGCCACTACTGCGTTTCTGTTACAAAGCATGGAGCTCTCTACTCAAGTTACTCAGGTCAGTCACTGCTGCTATTTCTTGCTTTACTTATTGCATACTTAGTCCTCTTTCCATGTGGGTTAACACTCTGAAAGGAGGATGCTTTATTGATATTATTGGTGGTCTCCTCCTACAATTTTTATAAAAGCAGGCATGGTGTTTTTCAGCGTTGTTTGATTACCAAATGTTGTATTAAAATTATTGTTTATGGTTTTTTTTCCCACCCTATGGCCGGTGGTCATTGCATATGGATGATTAAGGGTGCCTTTTTCTGCCGTGGTAACCAGTACAATTTGGGTTGTTTTCTTGTCTTGCTTACTAATCTTTGTTGCAGAATGGCGGGGTTTGGTTCCCTGATTGATTAACTATGACTCTGTGCCGCGTCTATATTTTTTGATGATTGAGAAAAAGAGGAGGTGTGTGGTGCTCTTCCCTATGCACAATAGCTTTTTGCTGGTTCTGCCAAATTGATTACTATCACGATGTCGATACTGCTAGCTAAGTGGTACTTCATTACATCGGTTATGGCTCTATGACTGGTTAAACCATGGTTGTTCATTAATGGTAAGAGTGGAGAAGTGAGCTGAAAAGAGGGGCTGCTTTTACGTTTACATTGGCTTTTGGACGGGTTTTTTTTGCCGCTTTACTGAGCTTGGCAATTACTCAACTGGTAGTAACTGAGCCTATCTTGGGGGCTCACTGAGCATCAAAAATGCTCTGGGTTTTAACTTCATATAGTCATTTTTTTCATACGTTTTTAGACTACCATCAATAAGTTGCCTTGACTGGCCTTGAGTATTGGGTTACCACAGATACTTACATGGGTTGGAAGTGTTTTACTGCGCACTAATTGTGATTGGGTTGTTACACATATGTATGGTGATATTTCTCATTTCTTACTGCGCACTGTTTTGGTTTTTAACAAATACACACGGGCCTTTAAGGTGTTGTGCTCGGTTGCACACTATGGCAATTCTTGGTCTTTACATTGGTAAGATGAGGTTTTACATTACAACTTTTTTCATTAACTCGGACATATGTTGCTCCTATTATAGCTTTGGATATTGGCACTTTAAACATGGTAAATATTTTTCCTTAAAAGACTTCTTGGTTAGAAGAAAAGCCTGGATTTTAGCATTGCTCCTTGTTACTTGGATTACTTAGAGAAATACATGGTAAATAATATAACAAATTGAGGGATGAATTGCAGTTCATTCACAAAGATAGATATCTAACCTTAAAACAAGTTTTAAAGCTTGATACTTTAAAAATCATAAATGAAATTCATTTTTAAAGTTCATATAATGGTACTTTCATAAATGATAAAATTACAGAAGGGGGTTGTTTCAGACACTTGGATTGGAAGGGGTGATGGCCTTCTAATCAAAATGATAATTTTTTTTGAGACTTTGGAAAAAAGAAATATATTTTTTCAAAAAAATACTATGGACTTAGCTTGTAAAGTTAAAAAAAGTTTGTAAGATGGACATGGATAACAACTGGTATGGTCCATTGATACCTGTAAAAGACATCCAAGGCTAACTGAATTGGTTTCTTATGGATGTAGGTAAGGACTCTATCTTATCTTGGAACGTTTTTTTGACTTTGGCAAGCTGTCCTACACTGGATGGAACACTCACCTATGATTTGGGAAGTTCTTTTACTATCTGCATACTGAAAGAGGATCTCTTTTCTACAAACATTGTACTTAAATGATTCTAATACTAAATTGTTTTTGTATTTATCTATTCTTTGTTCCATTGATAACTGTCTTTTGAATGTAAAAGTTCAATTATGTCTTATTATCTAAGATCTAACAACTACACACACACACACACACACATGTATGTATATATGTGTGTATATATGTATGTATATATATATATATATATATATATATATATAGATATATATATGTATGTGTGTATATATATATATATATATATATATATATATATATATATATATAGAGAGAGAGAGAGAGAGAGAGAGAGAGAGAGAACTTAACTCATGTGAGTCATCTCTGTATCATTCCAATTTTATCAGATGCTTCAAATCTTTGACATAATTTGAGACTTTTTCTATAATATCAGAATATTTTATAAGTTCTTTATTGACATGAAAAGTTTCCTAAACTCTTGAATTCTCCACACGTAACCCTCCCTCTCTACCCTTGCATAATGTTGACAAGAGAAGAAGCTCGCAGTCCAGTGTATCAACAAATAGCAATGGCCCCATGCGTGTCTCCCTTGATTAGGCAATGTGCCCCCCCCCCTTGTCTCTCTCTCTCTCTCTCTCTCTCTCTCTCTCTCTTTCCCAACTTGAGAGAGAGAGAGAGAGAGAGAGAGAGAGTAATTGTCCTTAAACGTTATGTATGTGCACACACACACATATGTGTGTGTGCATGTGTGTAAGTAAGAGAGTAAGTATATATACATGTGCACGCTCGCGCGCACGCGCACACACACACACACACACACACACACACACACACACACATATATAAAGAGAGAGAGAGAGAGAGAGAGAGAGAGAGAGAGAGAGAGAGAGAGAGAGAGAGAGAGAGAGAGAGCGCTTAACTTATGTGAGTCATCTTTGTATCAATTTAATTTTATCAGATGCTTCAAATCTTTGAAATAATTTGAGATTTTTTCTATGATGTTAGAATATCCGATAACCTCTTTATTTACATAAATTCTTGACTTATCCACACATAACCCTCCCCTTCTACCCTTGCATAGTGTCAATCAGAGAAGATGCTCGCAAACTAGTATATCAACAAATAGTACTGGCCACATGTGTGTCTCTCTTGACTAGGCAACATGCCTCTCTCTCTCTCTCTCTCTCTCTCTCTCTCTCTCTCTCTCTCTCTCTCTCTCTCAAGAACCTCTTGACACTAGTCCTTTTGTAGCCAAAATCTTCACTTTGTTGATGTGTCTACAATGCACATCTCCTTTCCATTAAGATGCACACCAAAATTACTAAAATCTGCAATTTAGAGCATTTTTTGACTATATTATCCGCTTTACTTTCCATTAAGGCGGTTTGAGACCCGTTAATTTAGACTCTCAATGGCTAAGCTTAGGCAAAACTTCTCCAAACACTCATGACAAGGAGTCATCCTCTTGCATAGCTTAAATAAGACACACATGCGCGTACACACACATACACACAAAATGTTTAACATCACCAAAAATAAATAATTGAGTGACAAATACTATCAAATGAGTTTTGAGAGAGAGAGAGAGAGAGAGAGAGAGAGAGAGAGAGAAGAAGAAGAAGAAGAAGAAGAAGAATAAGAGGGAAAGAGGCCTAAAAAATATAGTTAATGAGTCTAGATTCTTGAATGCAAGTGCTTACATGATTACATACTTTCTCAAGGAGGGAGAGGGGGTGAGATTTTAATATTGTAGAAACAATCGTAACGACCTCAAAGTTTGGGGGGGGGGGGGAGGAGAGAGAGAGAGAGAGAGAGAGAGAGAGAGAGAGAGAGAGAGAGAGAGAGAGAGAGTCATTGTCCTTAAACATTAGATTGACCTATGGGACCAAATACTCCAGGTAGCATGCTTGAAGACGATGGATATAATGGTGGCAACTAACAAATTAAATCCATAAAGTTTCTGGGAGACAAAGGAATGTAGGCCATGATCCAGGCTAAAATGTAAGACAAGAAATTTCATTTGATAAAAAACTGAGCACTCAAGTAGGTATGATATCTATACTCTCAAATTTTCAAGGGACATAATGTGTATACAAGACGAGGCTCTCCTACACTGCCTCAAAGTATGATCTCACATTTAAGGTAGCAAGAGCTAAGCCAAATGGTTGGTATAATATAGATTGTGTGTAACGGAATAGGCTCAAGCATGTAAATGATATATTACAATCTTCTCTCTCAACAAGAAACATGCTTTTATAATTTTGGGAGAGAGAGAGATCAATGACATGCATGATTTAAGGTCACAGCGTCAATTTTGCACCATGTCCTTTAGTTTAGCATAATGGCCAAAACTCTCACAAAAATAAACAATTAAGTGACCTTATTTTTATTTCATTTTTATCACATTTTAAGGTGCAAATGACTTGAAGTGCACATGAACAAATAGTGTGCACCTTATTTTACTAAGCTACTTATGCATTACTGCATTAGGTGAAAATGTAAAACATTACTATGGTTGTGCATCAAACATAGATAGAGATGCAAGCAAAGCATCTAGAGAGCAACATAGATGGAAGGGTCAATATTTAAAAAATTACAACTCATCCCTTTGAAACTAGAAGCTTTCTTGGTATATTGGAAAGTATGAGACTAATTTTTTTATAACTCTACTCTTAGATATGAGAAGTTTTATAACTACACATTGTAGTAGTAATTAGGAGCCTTCATCTTTAAAAGCTTTCTAGCTTACCCAGTTTGTACTTCTTGACTTGGTAGATCTTTTTCAACCCTAAGTAGTTATGATGTGCACTACTACCATGTCGTGCTCATAAGAAAGATGAAAGGATAGAAGCAAGTAAGAGAGTGGAATAGAGACATTGAATCCAATTGTGTTCCTATCATTGAAACCAATCCTAGAACCCACTCCATTTTAGAAAAAAAGCTTTATTATTACATTGACTTCTCTTAGTTTTCATCTCTTCACACTATGCTAACTTATCTTATCTCTATAATCAAGCTTGGTAGCATTGCTAGATCAAGGTAGACCAAAAGGAAGAGTCTCTCTCTCTCTCTCTCTCTCTCTCTCTCTACACACACACACACACACACACACACACACACACACCCACCCCAATAGAGTTAGAGCATTCCTAAGTTTGTTGAATAAGGGCTAGCACCTCATGAAAAATTATGTCTATGAGAAGCTCCCTATCTTGGTATAAAAGAATGCTTTGCATCATCTATTAAGAGGTCGTGTCATGCATCACTTTTAGAAATGAGATAGACTATAAATGTAGGAAGAGAGTATTGATATTGTTCCACTTGGAAGAGAAGATAGCCCTATGAGAATAGAGGCGGTGTTTCCTTGGCCGCAGCAACACGCGGGTCACATACTAGTATCTAGTGGAGGAGCTATCTTCAAGCCCATCTGAAAGTGAGCCAACCATTCCTATCAAAGTAATAATGAGATTTTGAATAGAGAAATATGTAGAAGTGTGCTTGGGTTGAAATTTATGAAGTAAATGGACAATTGTTGACTCAATTAGAAGAAAAGAGATAGAGAGAGAAGCAGAACAAAACTTTGTGTCATTGGAAGAAATCCAAGCAACCTTAAAGATCTATATGATACTTGAACTCAAGACACGATGTGTGTGTGTGTGTGTATGAGAGAGAGAGAGAGAGAGAGAGAGAGAGAGAGAGAGAGAGAGAGAGCATTAGGAAGAAATCCAAGCAACCTTAAAGATCTATATGAGACTTGAACTCAAGACACGATGTGTGTGTGTGTGTGTGTATGAGAGAGAGAGAGAGAGAGAGAGAGAGAGCATTAGGAAATTTCAGAGGTCATTTGGAGGGCCATATGAAGAGAGAGAAAAATAGAGCGCGTCCAATGAGCATGAAGGCTACGTTACGTAGGAAAGTACGTGGAAAGACTCAAAAAATAGGAAAATAGCATAAAACTTTCACGAAACTAGGATTGTAGCATAGTAATTTCCTTCCTTTTACCGAGCTTTTAGGTGCTTGCATGTGGTCCCACTTCTGATATTCTCTTATGGTCATTAACGTACTGGAGGGTGACCATTAAGCCCGCACAAGATATTGGAATTCTAAAACACTTTCCCTCCATTAGAATGCTTTCAAAGTGAATCTCCCTCCACTAAAGCTTTTCTCTGAGAGCTATGGCGTCCACGTCTTCTCGCCCAAGAGCCTCTAGGTGTTTACTGTCTCTCACACCAACAACCAACAACTCCACTTTGCCTAGAAGGCCAAGTAGTAGCATATCCTCAATTACAATACCAGCTTCAATAAGTGCAGAGAACCAATGGGTTGGACAAAGGATAAACAAAGGTTCATGGGTCCTCATGCAACCAAGAAGACCCAAGAGGTCTAGTGGTATCAATGTTTACCGCTCAGCATGGAAGGCCAGAGTGTTGGATTTCAAAGTTGAAATCGGCAAAAGATCTGTAAAGGAAGTTCTTGTTCAGCATGTGTTTACCCATCCTGAGGTGATAGCAAACGGTGGAAATGTATCAGATATACATCAACCACGTTGCAATTGTAAGTACTCTTGACATGTGAACTTACTGATACTCTCATTATAACTTTTCTTATATATTTTGCAATGTTTCTCCCGCTTGTTATGAGTAATGTCTCCATTCTTCACAGCTCAATTACATTAGATTTGTCATTTGTACTTATTGATACTCTTAGTTTAACTCTTCTTATATATATTGCAGATGTTTATCCCTCTTCTTATGAGCAATGGGAGCCTGTGGAGTGCATAATAGGCCTCTTCCATGTTGTTCATGCCCACATTGGTTCTCTACAGTACTCAGAGAGGAGCAGCAAAAGACTGGCTGATGAGGGAATCTTTTTTTATGACCACTTTTACCAACTCAGCTCAGGGAATAAGAATGGCATGTTGGTGAAAGTGCCTCTACCAACCGATTGGAACACTGTGGACTGGCCAGTTCCCGAGGAAACAATGGTGGAGGCAATGCGAAGTAAGCTCTACAAGGATATACAAAGGTCTCTACGTAGCTCTATTCCTACCAAACTGGTTAGAATTGCAAACTTTTGTCCTGTTGCACTCTTCATAGAGCTGTTTCATAGCTACAACATCCGAGTTACAAAAACTATGTTCATGTGCAAGTCATTTCAGCAGTCATCCTGTGACAAACTTCTTGACAAAGGGTGGTATGCAAAGGAAGAGATTGGTTTACGGTACGAGGTCGCGCTTGATACTCTAGTTGTCAAGTACATGATTGCAAGCCAATCACTGTTACTCTCATTTTGGTATATGCGATCACAAATGCTAAATGGTAAGTACATTCCTATGGACCAGGTTTCTGCAGGTTTGGAAGATAATCCTACTGTGGATGTGGAAGTGATTGATAAAGAGCATGGCCTACTATTGGTGGTTACAATAAGGGAGCTATGCAGTCTTCAGCATTTGCGAAATGACATCATTGAAGAGTCAATGGACAAGGACCTATCAGATTTTTCCTTTTTCCTAGCTGGCCGTAAGGTGATGCGACGAAGGGAAAAAGATATTTTGTGCAAAGAGTTGGATGGTCGGGTTGAAGTAGTGTCAATGTAACAGATATTCTTGTGAACCCAAGTGTATACAAATGACTTTCAAGACATGAAGTTTATTGATCTCATTTTTCAATTGTGCCCTGTGAAAAAGTGTGCTTGAAATACATTTCTTTACCACGTCAAATCTCTCTCTCTCTCTCTCTCTCTATATATATATATATATATATGTTAGACAAGACAAAGACATGATAGAAGAATCATCTTAATTCATTAGAAAGTACAAACTCTTCCGTGAACAATGGACTGAGATACAATTTCTGTAAGTATGGAATCAGAATGTCTTCAAGGTAAAAATCGAAGGAATGCCCCTCGAAAGAAGGTGGTGAGACAGTTGTTCCCGACGAATTTAGTTCTCCCTTTTCAGGAGTATCATCAATTAGTAGTGTATTAGTTGCATCAAAGGGTACACCGATTTGGCTAAACGGTTTGTACAAAAGAGGTAAGTGTGGTTTTTTAGGGTGGTAGTGGCCCTCAACGGTAACGCATTTTCTTTGATCATACAAAAAGGCAAAATCTGACGTGTGAGCGTGGCATACACTGCAAACTATTGCAACTAGTGGCGACAAGTTTTGCCTTTGCATTGAAGACCATATGGCAACTCTGAAGCGCGGAAGAAGAAACTGAATAAATTCCTTGGTTCCTGGAAGAACCACGACTCGACAAGTTCCCATCCGAAACGTTTGTAAATCCTCAAAGGGTCCTCTGTCACCGAGAGGCACCCGCATCAGCAGCAATCCATTGACGTCCAAGATAATCAACCTCTGTAAAAGTTGACAAGTACATATAAGTAGTTAGAAGCTGAACATATTTTGCCATACTTGAATAGACATTACCGGAACAACCGTATCTACAGGTAGCAAGGGTCCATACTGGGTCTCTGTAGTGTTCATGTCGTTGTTGCTCTCCTCCGCTTTATCTTCATAGTCATCATTCACATCTTCATCAGGGGTCTCCCCCATGGCTCTTTCTGCCTCATTCAAGGTTTCCTCCAAGGTCTTTTCGTCTCCCTCGGTTGATCGGCTTGCCTCATACATCCTTGCCTGATCCATATCATGTTGCTCATCCCTAGGCCTGCTTTCCTCATCCATATCCTTTTGCTCATCTATAGGCCTGCTTTCCTCATCTTGGGTTTCAGCCATATGCTCTTTTGGCTCCTCCACTGGCTGACTTGGCTCTTTCATTGTCTCCTCCGGTTGTACCTTAGCACCTTCCATATGCTCATTTGACCTTTCCTCATCCTCGGCTCTTTCATCTTCTACTGATATGACCCCCTCGGCCTGTTGTGATTCCACTGTATCGGATGTAGGGGTTTCTCGTGGTGGCACGTCATGTTTTGTAAGATCAATAGTTAGCTCATCCAAGCCGCTATCTTCAAGCTCTCTAGGGCTAGACATAGTAAGCAGGTGTTGTATTAAACTTACCAGGTATCTTTGCAAATAATCATATGTGTAGTTTTTTAAAGCACTCTGCAAAATTGAAAGACCACATGGTGAGAATTCTTTTATAGACTAAACCAAAACTAACTGAATGCATTGCCAAATGGGTACCTTAGTCATGAAAGGTTTTAATGCAAAGTAGCTTTGCAGGACATATTCTGCATGGAGAAGACATCTCCAGCCGCAAGAATTTCCATCGGTTAGATTTGGGACAGGTACTTCTTTGATTGGGGCCTTGTATAGTTCATACCTTCCACATAGCTTGCCATAGGCAAGCAACAACCTCTTTATACAACTGCACAAAGCAATGTCAAGATGTTAGCATGAGGCTTCAAATTTACATGGATATCTATAAGAAACACTTTCTGATACAAAACACTTACAGCCTAATTTCAGGGTGGGTTCCTTTTATTGAATTGAACACCCACACTGCTGGTTGGTCAACATCAAGGCATATGAGACTCCAGTGATGGTTGTTCTCATATGGAAAGATGATCACAGTAACTTCCAGCATAGCACAGTGGAGAAACCAACTCTCAAAGGTCCCATATGGACTGTTCTTTTGTCTAATAATCACTGACATTTGTGGATCAAGAAGAAACACCTCTGTGTGAGTGTGCAGTGGGAGTTGACTTTTGATCAGGCTGCAGAGACTCTACCTGAGTTAGCAAACCTATTATCTGAGTTTTCAAAGCTAGCAAGATAGTAACACTTACTTAAGACAAGCATAGATAATTGTGTCTGAAATCTGAGCATCTGGATTCTGCAATAAATTAATGTCCACTTTTT